>NC_056730.1:203001191-203003691 GCF_019279795.1 Protopterus annectens
TATATGTTCCATGTACCACTGTATGGTGACCACTGTCACCTTCAACCATACAGGTAACTGATACTACAATCCAGCCCAGTTATGCGTGTGCTCTGTGCAGCCTATCTGTACCACACTGGACACACTGACAAGTTAGTTAGCACCAATAGGCCCAGGTCTCTCAAATGTGTGTCTGCCTGTTATGTGTCTGTTAATGTGTATATGATGGTATGTCACACTATGTATTGTCCATATACAATAATTACATCCCCCATTACCACACTGTATATGTCTGGGGATGTTCTGCATGTAACATGTAACCTGAAACACACCTCACCCTACACTCTGCAATGAAAGCCACACACTTCAGTAGCACTACAAACCTAGGTAGGGGGTTAGTCCCATTGTTGCCAAGTAAGAGTGTATGTGTGTGTGGGTGGGTCTACATCAGGTTGCTGATTATACATGACCTAGCAGGTCACCTGTCCATGTGGCACAGGCAATAACTGTTATACAAACCTGTGATGTGTTCAACTGTACTCCAGATATGTCACAGCCATGGTGTCACCACAGTGTCATACCCCTTGTGGAATATGGCTGCAGATCATCCTCCTGCTGACATGTACACCTATGACACAAATGGATAACATTATGGAGACCACAATCACCCAGTGTTACTAACAGCTATAATGAATCATTGCTGGACAGCTACACTACCTGATGTATGCATTAAACATTACTCCTCACAGCATGTTACACTGCAGTACATTGGTACACTGTAGTATAGTCACCATGTGGATCAGAACCATATTAGCCTGTCCCTGCAACAATGTTATGAATGACAGGGATGTAGCACAGGTATCATTGTATACACAGGGTGTGTTGTTGGTTTGCCAGAAACCAAGGGTGGTCCATATGTTTGACACCATGTGTGTGGGTGACGGGTGTAATTAATTGAAATGGGCATGGTGAAGTGGTGTGTGTAGGTATGGGGTTGCCCTAGGTATGATCATATAGTGTGCGGGTATGCATGCACACAGTTCTGGCATGTAGCTGTCCTATACAGGTGTTTTTTGGACAGCTGCAGACCATACCTGGCAGGCTGTGCAGCTCACCACCTTCAGCCATGGACACGCAGACTATGCCTACCAGGGGTTACATGGGCACACCCAGGTACAGGCCTTGATGTGCTACTCTCCCATGATGATGACATATGTCTGCTGGAACCAAGTCCCTCCTGGGACTGGCCAGGGCCACGTGCATGTGGCCTGCTGTGGTGTGGTGTGGACAGCACCACCCCTGCACTGATGGGGCTGGTACTGCCACTACAGGAGCACCTGTCTATGTTGAATGCCAGCTATTGGTGTTGCTGGCCTATGTCCACGTGGCCATAAGCTCACTCCCACCACATGTTCATGCACAGACAAACCACAGACGATGAGGCCCACCATCTCACCTAACCGTCTATCCATGACCTCAGTATAGTCACAGAGGGCACCAGACAGTTCATGGAAGTTGTCACTTGCAGGTGTGAGAGCTGCCATCTGCAGCCTCAGGCCCTGTCTGGTGTACAGTTCCATACATGCCTGTGCCCCCATGACAGTCTGAAACATGCACCTGGTGGTACCAGTTGTGGCGTTTCTACAAGGGACAAGATGACCATCGGCCCTACCATGAGCAGCCTGGTACATCTGCCTATGTGGTGCTTTGCCAGGCATCCAGCTATGCCTGCTGTGAATAGACAAAGTAAGCAGAGATACCACACTTTCCTGTGCACTGCCACCAACCGCTAACTGTCCCTCTGTTATGGCCACTGGTGATGGGGTATGTATAGGCACTGTAACTTTGTGCAGGGTTGGAGTGGTTAAGAGGGGGATTTCAAACAATGGCGCAGTTTCGGCCCCTGACAACTCCACCTGTGTCTCAGCAGTACTATCATCATCTGTGGTGTCTGTATGGACACTGACATCAGATTGCATGCAAGAAGGACGCTGACCCACCTCGCCACCTGTGGGGGAAAACAAGAAAAGTACTTTAAGACCTGTACAGCAGTGCATAACAGTACACACATACACACACACACACACACACACACACACACACACACACACACACACACACACACACACACACACACACACACACACACACACACACACACACACACACACACACACACATTCCACCTACCTGTCCATGATTTTACAGACAGTCCCACATTTATTCACATAAGTTCCCCATCCTGCATTGCATTTGGTAACATACACTCATTAATACCACTCATTAACGTATCATTCCTCTAAATGCCTAGAAGAGTGATCACAACACAAGACCTGTTACGCCATTACCTCCTTGATCTGAGTGGAGCAGGTTTTATATGGCCCCACTGCTGTCATTCAGTATTCACCCTGTGTATGTCTGGACATCGTGAGCATGGCCCCAATATGTGAGGGGCTACTACGTTCACTCCATAATGTCACAAACTGGAGTGTCATGTGTAAGTATTGCTCAGTACATGCCA
>NC_056730.1:203008691-203016191 GCF_019279795.1 Protopterus annectens
GCATTAGTCTGTTTATATGTATTTCAGAGTCTAAACAGCTATATGACATGGCATATACAGCTGTAATAGTATAAAAATAAAGCTTTCTCATGTATGCAAACCTGTGCGTGGTGTTATATCCTTTGACCTCTCTGTGGGTATATGTTTCAGGCAACAATTGTCTTTTGTATGTGTGACTCATACAGTGTCCAGTTAGAAAGGTGGCAACAGTAGGCATACTGGCTGTTCTGTAAGGTGGCATCCTCTAAATATGCATCTTCCTATACATATCTTTGTGTGTGTATGTGTAGTTACATATATATATATGTGTGTGTGTGTATATTTATCTTAGGAATGTTTATTGCTTCCACATTTTACATTCCCTATGGTAGCCAGACTGTACTGCATGATATGCATGCTATGTTATTGATACCAGCCTTACATCATACAGGTGGGATGGTTTACTGTTGACATCTTGCGCCCATGTTGTACTGGGTCCTGGTTATGGGACTTGCAACAGGTGGTATTGTATTGCAGGGCAGACATGGTTGGCTGTGGGGGGGTAATATCAATACATACTAGACGTATGTAGCTTGAGTCCCCTCACACCCATTAATGGGCCTGTGGTCATATATGTTTGTTATGTTCTCTTTTATATCTATAGATATATATCTGTATATACATATATAAATATATATATGTTTACATATATGTATTGCTGTATATATATATATATATATATATATATATATATATATATATATATATATATATATATATATATACACACATATAAATTTTATATATATATATATATCTATAGATGTATGCATATGTATATATATATATATATATATATATATATATATATATATATATGTATCTATCTATTTATATATATATATATATATATATATATATATATAGATATATATATATATAGATATGTATATATCTACACAATCGCACACATGCATCTACATGTTTAAATACATTTCCTGTACTGTTGAATCCCTGTGCTGGATGATATGTTTATAAAAACATCAGGGGTATGTATATCTGACATGGCTTAGTGGTAAATCACTTTGGCTATGGTGTGCAGGGTTCTGGATTCGAGCCTTACAGAGGCTGTTTATTTTGTTGCTTGGCAGAACAAGGGCCATCAGATATAGCATGATTAAGGCACGTTTAAGCAGTTGTAAGTGGGTTTGCTTGGGTTTGCGTGGAGCTAAGCAATGCTAACTTCCAGTTACAGTTTCTTATACTGATTTAGCTTCTCAATTGCTTAACCTGTGTAGGCATTGCTTACCCCTGCATAAACAAGCTTAAGCCAACTTACTGCTGCTTAAAAGTGCTTGCTCCTGCTTACACCCGGGCTAATTTCTTTAAAAAAAATGAAAAAGGGTTGATAGGAAAGTTGTGAAAAAGGGGAACAGAGAGTGAAAGACAGTAGAGAAAATAGCTAGGGATGTGCAGGAAGGGTGTAGGGAAGGTCCATAGCTGCCCATTTCTTCTACAGCAACAGCTGTGCATATCCACTGAATTTGGAGATAGATTTCAACACTCATACCCTTGAGGGAAGAGTGAGGACAATCATAATATGTTGTTAAGCCAATTACACCAGATTACATGTGTCCAGTGTACATGTGTGCAAAATAGACAGCTATGTATGGGGTGAGATTTCTTTTTAGGGAACGGATTGCCCTTTTTTTTTCAGGTGAGAGTGGGATGTTGGGAAGGGATAGTAGGTATATTTGGGGAGGTAGGCTGGGTAGGTTAACAGACAAGACAAACAAGACACATACAGGGGCAGTATATGACAAATGTGGGGGGTAAACACCTTGATGGGGAGGGGTGTTGGGAAATCGGAAGTCCATGAGCCCCATAGTGGAAACAGTAGATCTGAGGTCCCCACCATGGGCAGTCACCACTGTACCTTCACAGCCCAGAAGGTGGCTGTGCTGGGGGATGAAGGGAGAGCCAGGCCAAACCTCTAGTCATGACACACAGCCCTCAATCTGGCATAAGAGATCTCCAACCTCCCTGCAGTGCTCACTATGCACCACGACCTGGACCTGGTGATGGGTGACAGGTTCCTGTCCGTGCCCACTTCCAGGGGGGCGAGCCCCATCCCCTGAGGCAGTTCAACCTGAAAATGGTGCAGGACCAATGGACGAGGAGGTCCCGGGTTGGGCCCAGATGTGCTGGTGCCCGGTGCTATGGCTAGCTGAGGTGGGACAAGTGGGTCTGCTGGGACCCGCATTCCCATATGTGCTATGGTGTTTACGTTTTATCAACATATGTGGGTAGTCAAGACATTCTAGGATTAGGTATAACAGCATGCATAGATATTCCCATTTACCCAAACACCAGATATGGAACAGTTGCATAGCAATCAGAACACATGCATATATGGGACCACAGTGGTAATTACAACAGCATGCATGCACATTGATGGCACCATGCCACCAATGTGGGAGTATTTCAACATAGCACATGCGTAGAAACAAATTTACATAATTATTGAACAATAGGACATATGTCCCAGCATTAGAATTAAGTCAGCACATACCAATTGAGTTGTGTATTTAGTTTATTGTTGCAGATATGGTGGTGGGGGCATAAAGATGTTAATTAACAACTAGTATATTCCTGTAGTTTGCATTACTTTCTTAGTCAGTATTATCTGAACCTTACATGTAGTAGTACACTACCCTATTGCCTTAGTTTGGACAGTGGTATGGATGTTGACAACTATATACATGAACTGGTTTTACCTGCAGTATACACCTCTTACCTGGTATACCTGTGGAGGAATTGTTTGTTAACACTAACTAACTGTTTCTACACATACTCCCAGATTCCAGGTTGATGTTAAGCACATATCTGTCCATGTCTTTTTGCACACACTCTGGGCATGTCTTGACCATATGCAGGTGAACCGGGACATATTTTGACTATTGCCCTCTTAAACCTTTAGTGAATTGTATAATGACAGGTTTGTTTTCATTGACATTTTTCAAATATGTACAAGCCTGACAGTCAGGTATATGACATGAAATGCTGCCTACATGTCAGAGATTAACACACTGATATGCCAGGGGGACAGGGTGACAGCCGGCAGATGTGGGCTGATTAACTGGACATTCTGGACATTTCTGTACACTTGTGGGGTATGATTCTGTATACAGCTTACTAACACTCCCAGGATTTAGACAATGGCTGTGTCTGCTAAAAATAAAACACTGTCCATCACAGTTGAGTGTGCTATATAGATATTGCTGTGTATCTCTTCTATGACTTCTGTCTATAATTCTCCTGTGGTTTTACATTCTGACCTTATAATTACAACTCTTATACAGGATTTCCTAGACAGTTGCATTATATAGTACAATGTCGGTGACAGTGATGAGTGATACCTTATTATTCTGAGCAACTGCAACACTAACAATGCCATACAATACCAGAGTAAACAGTACCAGTTCAGGCTATCAACCTTTTATTTATAGGCACAGTGTTTGTATCTGACAGACCTGTGGGAGCAATGTTTGTTAGCAGTACCTGAATGTTGCCACACAAATTACCAGATTCCGCATTAGTATTATACACATACATCTCACTCTGTTACTGTACACACTCTGGTCTCTGCTTGACAACATGGGGGTGTAGATGGGACATACTTGGCTTCTTATTACTCTCATAACATTTTGAGGAGATGCTAGAGTGACAGGTTTGTTCTTATAGATGTCTGACAATCAGTTGTATTTCTTTTTTGCTGCCTAAACATCTGGGATCATCCCACTGATTTCCCAGGGGGACAGGGTGACAGGCAGCAGGTGTGGGCCAATTTACTGGAGATTCTGGATATATCTGTACAGTTATGGGGTATGATTCTGTATGCAGGCTACTACCACTCCCAGGATTCAAACCATGGCTGTGTGTGCTAAAAATACAGCAGTTCATGTCTCAGTTGAGTGCGCTATTTGGATTTTGTAGGCTGTCATTTCCCTGTTTTCTGTCTAAGTCTTTCTCAGTTGTACTATAGGACCTCTTTGGATTACACCAGTCATATACAGACATTCCTACACATTTTATATATGTAGCACAGTGTGGGTAACAGTGCTTAATGCAACAGTACTATTAAGGGATTGCAAATCTACATTACCATATGATACCAGAGTAAACACATGAAGTCCAGCAGTTAGACCTTTATTGTCAGGCTATTATGCTTTTATTTACATACAACCTATATGAGACTCTTCATGCCATATTCTTTGGTGTATGCAATACATGTCTTAAACAATACAGGTTTTATACAGGCAATTAACGTACTACTACCTTTAGATTTATTTCCTATGACATTAAATGCAAGAATATTGCTAACCTGCCTCATGTCGCAACCACTCCAATCTACATCCATGGGCCTCCTGGTTCATAGCTCACTCACTTGCCTCTGTGAAAGACATAAGAGGAATATTTAGCCATACCTGACCATAATATACATGAGCTGGCAATTATTAAACAGGTAGTGGACTGATACTTACACACGGGTGGGACTTCCCCTGTCATCCTAGCCTCTTGGATCCACTGATCTAAGAGACCCCCCTTTTGCCGCTTCAGGGCAGCATAGTGATGCCTGACCTGCTCACCAGTTCAGGCTATGCTAGTGGCACTGGTGAGGTCATGGTCGATACAGTTCCAGGCTTCTGCTTTGTATTTGGAACCCTCTTACTGGCCCTGCAGCAGTCTCATGTCATGGTCTTTCACAAGGAGTCCTGCCATGACTCTGGACTCCTGGATGCCCCAGCACTGCACCCAAAAGGGCACACCCTCTCCCATTGCAGATATAGTGCCTACAAGGTGATGCTGCAACCAGTTATGAGATGTATTCCTGCCTGTTGGGTTTAAATAGGGCTGGTTTCCCACACTTTGCAGTGAGTGGACAGTTTTGAAAAGGCTAAGCTATGGGCAAACCTGCTTAGCTAAGGTTGACATTGCTTATAGGGGTATACCAATGGGCAGATCGAGTAAGCTGGTCTACATATTGCTTACACCTACTAAGCTGGGCTGTGCAATGCTTAGCATTGCTTAATATTTAAGTTGCATTATATTTGCATTTAAGTTGTATTATATTTGCATTGTGGTATTGCTTTATTATTCATTACATGTTATATATGTGTTTGGTATCCATGATTCATGTGTACGTACACTGTATGGGGTCCTTGGGTTTATTAGGGGATTTCAACACTTTATTACAATGACACCTCACATTTGGTCTTAATGCAGTACTCCAGTTCACATATTTATGTTATGTAGTAGGCTATACAGCATACAACTGTATATAGATTCCTTTCTCATATTCAGTTTGACTTTCCTATAGTGTTGTGATGGCTTAGTGTTTAACTACTGTGACTATAGTGTGCAGGGTCCTGGGTTCAAGACCAGCAAAGGTTGTTTATTTTGTTTCTGGCTAGAACAGTGGCTGATGCATACAGAGTGCTTAAGGCACTCTTAAGCAATTGTAAGTGGGTATGCGTGGGTTTGCGTGAAGGTAGGCAATGCTAACCTCTGGTTAAATATGCTTACAGAGAGTTAGCTTTAGTATTGCTTAACCTGTGTGTGCATTCCTTACCCCCATGCAAACCGGTTTAAACTCACTTATTATTGCTTAGATATGCTTACTCCCACTTACTACTGCTTAATTATGCTTACATTTGCTTACTAGTGCTTACTCCCGCTTACCACCACATTCATTTAGAAAGTAATGTCTAATGGTTCTTGGGAAGGTGGTGGATTTGGAAACTCTATGGAGTTATCATTCATTGCACATTTTACCTTCGATTTGTATCCCTGCTTCCTGTGTACATATACTGTATGGGGCACTTGTGATTATCTGTGGATTTTACAACATTATGACAATGACACCTCACATCTGCATTTACTGCAGTACTCCAGTTCACAAATATATGTTATTTAGTAGGTTATGCAACAAAAAATATTGGTCATAAAGTGATTTGACATTGAAAATGGAATGCACTAGAGTGGGACTCGAACCGCGAATGACTGCTTGTAAGGTAAATGCTCTGCCCACTACATTATTGCAGTACTGCTTCATTTACATATATCTTGATTTTTATCCTCTTGTGCCATTTAAGCTGCATTAAACGTAGCTAAGGAATGGGCAAACCTGTGCTCCTATGGTTAAATTTTGTCTGTTTCATAAAAAAAGCTTCTTTATATTTCATATATTAACTACTGCTCTTATAAACTTGGGGGGATGTTGCTGGGGGTATGTGAACACTTATGAGTGGTCTCACTCATTCTTATTCTAAACTGCTATTCTTGATTGCAGGGGCGTGTATATTCTGAGAGCTCTGCACTCAGACATGCCCCCTGCACTTGTACATGCTCTGTGTCCATTTAGGAGCTCAGGCAGCGAGCCTTCATTAATATGCCTGGTGCGCTGCCATTCTGCTGCTAAACGGCTGCTTCTGTGCAGGACTAAGTTAGTCCTGCATGGAAGAATAGTGAATCCGGGGGTGGATGTTTGGACAAGGTTTGCATATGACTAGTTTGACTTTTGATTTCTACACTTTGCCCATCTGTTCTTTGCTTCATTGGTGTTCCATATCATGCAATATGTTATGTACAACACCGTTGTACTGCTTTGAGTGGTATATATCTGATTATATCATCAGTCATAGAAAATACAAATCTGAGAAACACATATGAGAGACAAATCACCATTGAAAACACAAATGTAAGACACACAAAATGAGAGCACCCTAAAACTTCAACAACTTATCTCCCAGTGTCAGTAAACCTCCTAAACACCTATACTATATAAAGCTTGAATTCAACCAAATATGATTCTCTCCAATGTGCAGTCACATGTGTGCTCTTATTCAGATTTTGTCACAAATTTATAAAACTTATATTTTGTACCAAATGAATGAGAACCATGCATATATAATGTACAGGCCAATATGTGCAAGTTGGTAATTGTATACCGCTGTTCTACCCATCATATAAGTCACTCAGTATTGTCTGCTGAGTTATTATTATACTTGTACTGGTCATCAAAATGTGCAACATATTTAAATTGCAAAAAAAAAAAAAAACTACCAAGGGACAACAACAACGGATGGGCAAATAAATCAATAAAACCACATCTGATTGAGAAATGTGAGTGCTTTTGCGTCACTACGTCAACACTTCATGCATAAAAAAATCACCTCTGAGTTAAATTCAATGTACCAATTCAATGTACCAATGGAAAGACATCACATATATGTCAAAAAACAAATCAATCATGTATTAGATTATGAAACATAGCATATTAAGTATAAATTATACAAATGAACTCCGGTCCGCTAATGATTGGCAGTAGAGTTTTACGTGCTGGCTTGCTGGGCCTAACACACAACCTTCAACGAAGGAATGCCCATTCATGCATGTCGCCACACAGAAGAAGCTCTAACTGAGAATCGAACGGGCAACGTCTAACTGTGAGGCGACAAC
>NC_056730.1:203021191-203256191 GCF_019279795.1 Protopterus annectens
ATATCTAATGGAGAAACAATAAAAAAATCAGCACAAACCCTATATAGCATATCCCTTAGTCTAATATAGTTAATCTTGGTATAAATATCAGAACCAGATAACATATTTAGCATTTTTTCCATATAACCTCCTTTATCAAAAATCACAATGGCTTTGCCTTTGTCAGTGGGACAAATCACAATTTCAGCATTTGATTGGCGAGATTTGAGAGTAAATGTGCTCTCTTAGATAAATTATAAAACCTTTTTTGTGATCTGGAGGTGTTATTATATATGTCATTTAAATCATGTTCACAAGATTTCATAAACACTTTGACTAGGGGATGAAGCTATGGAATAAATTCACTTGTATTTTAAAAAAATGTTCTTATTGTCATCACTTACAGAAAATAATAGCCTCATCATAATTTTTCTACAAAACATCTTAATAGCCATAACAGTATCACAAATGTTACTTGAAATAGCTGGAATAAAGGATAAGCCCCTTTGCAGAACATACAATTGATCTTCAGTTAGTTCATGAGTAGATAAGTTGTAAACTAAGTTGTTCGATTTTGACCCCAGTGTTTCTTCACTGATGGTGTGACATTGGATTCTTTCAAAAAATTCCTTTTTTCCTCCCTCTGTTTCTTGATCTGCCTTGTTTTGGTAAATTCCTTATAGGTAAAGGTAGGGAATGAAAAAACATTTGATTAATTTGTAGGTATAATAATTCCACCTTTGGTCTTACATCCTCATCTCTTTGAACTACGGTAATTACATCACTGGTCTTGTCCAAGTTCTCAGTCTCAGCTCTAGTCAACACTAATGTCATGGTCTCTTTGGAAACCTCAGATCTTGTATTCAAGTGGCTTGGACCAGTGTTACTCATAGTAATTGGTTCTGAGGCACAAGTATTGGATTCTAATGAGTCTTTTTCACCTCTCTTCATATGCGGCCATGAAAAAAACATTGCCTGACTTAAAGACAGATAGGTCCTCTTAAGTTTCCTTTGTTTCTGCATCTGTAGTTTCCTTTCATGCAAATGCATATTATTAAATATTATATCAACAACTTCCATTGCCACATGAGATGGAAAACTTTTGTATATTAATTGATGTTTCACATTCAATTTAGCTATTAACTTGTCTTCCATAGGTTTGAAATAGTCTTTTAAAAGTCTTATATAATCAAACCTAGTGTCGAGATTAATTCTCTGGCATTTGACTAATAGTTCTGGTAAGTTGAACCATATGTAGACATCTTAGCAATATGCAGGCCCCTCAGAACAACTTTAAAGTGAAGACATGCCTCAAAATATTTACGCTGCCAGTGTAGTGCTTTTAACTTAATCAAACCTTCTTCAAACTCTCTTTGTATAGTTAAAAAATTATGAACATCATAATCAATTCATACATTTTTTTGCATGAAACATGAGTGGGAAGAATAATATTAGCTTGGGACATAAATTTACAAGAAGCAGACTAGGATAATATTGATTCAACAATGTTAGTAAGGAAATTATTCACAGTGTATATTCAAGAACAACAATTGCTTCAGATTGTAAAAGTAACTACCAAAGGATGGAACATACTAGGCATTATTTGTGTTCCCAAAGAAATTACTGTAACTTCAAGTCAAGTTTTACCACCACTGATGTGCAGTGATCATGGGATAATAAAGGTTAATTTTTTGCTAGATAATTCTGCCAAATTGAAATCAAAGCCAATGCACAGAAGGTTAATTACAGATTTGTCCGGGCATCTTGAGGAAATGCAGCAATTGCCTCATGTACACAGACAAACCTCTCCTCCTACCACCCAACACTGCAACCTGTGATAGACGCACTTATATAGCCAAACTTGAAGCAAAGCTCTCTTCACCCAAGACTGGGCTAGACAGTCAAGAGGAGAAGGTAAACACTTGCACCACACCACACTCATCACATAGTCCCTCAAAACCTACACCACCAAAACACACACATAGCAACACAAAACACACACCTACATTAATGGAGGCTCTCAATAAAAATCTTCTCAAGCAACAGAGACTTCTAAAGCAGAAACACAAGCAACCTACACCCCCCAACACAATCCAAATGACACATAGCCCACAAACTCAGTGTGCCACTCAACCACAGCCCATAAGGTATAAAACGTACCCAACACTCTGGTCATAGGTGACTCTATAGTCAGGCACAATGATGTTCCACTCACCAGGCTAAACAAGGAGAAAGTTACTGTCAGCTGCCTGTCAGGAGCCAGGATCTGCCACATAACCCACGCACTCAGGTCACTCTACAACAAGTACAAATATGACTCTGTCATTGTCCATGTTGGTGTGAATGACCTGAGACATACCTACCTGGGCTACAAGAAAAGAGACATGGAGGAGCTCTCCAATCTTGTATCCCAGGCAGGTATGACTCTAGCCCTGAGTAGCATCCTGCCATCACCCAGAATGATACCACAGTACAAGGACAAAATGATTGACTTCAACAATAGACCAAGCTTCTGGTGTCATTCTAACGGGATCCAGTATCTGTCTGCCTGGGATGACATGACCGACAGACCACGATGCTTTGCCAGAGATGGCCTGCACCTGTCTCCCTTGGGATTCCAGATACTGGCTAAGGCTCTAGCCACCACTATAGTGCCTTTTTTAGGCAAGGTTCAAATGACAAATTCACCACCGTAACAGGTACAAGCAAGCAAAATCTAGGGATAATTCTACTCAATGCTAGAAGTCTAAACCTCAAAATGCATTCACTCGAGGCACTCATTAAAATGGAGAACATCGACATCTGTGCAGTGACAGAGACCTGATTAAAGGCTGCAGACAGCACCCCTGCATTACCAGGCTATAATTCATAGCACACCTTTTGGCCACCTAACCTGGACCAAAACACTAAAGGCAGAGGCGTGTCCATATTCATTAAGGATATCCACAGCTTTAGGCTAGTTGCTCAGCATAATGCATCCAAGATTATCCAAGTGCAACTAACTCTGGGCAAGACCACAATCCAGATTGTAACTTGCTACAGATCACCCACCATGCCCCAGGATTCCCACTCCTTATTTCTTGATACACTGGAAAATATTAGGGTATAACCCAACACCCTAATAATGGGCAATTTCAACTACCCCACCATTAATTGTGAAATCTACTTATGTACCAACTCTTTTGCTCAATGTTTTCTGGAATTCATAAATTCCAATGCCTTGGATCAACTTATCCACACCCCCACCAGGGACAGCAATATCCTAGACCTGGTCATTACCAACATGGGTGACTATTGTTCCACACCAGAGGTCAATTCCTCGTTGGTCAGATCCGACCACAAGCTAATCACCCTAGACATCCACATCCCGCCCCGACCCCCCATTAGGGAAACCGTAAAAAATGTCTCCAAAGCCAACTTCACGCTTCTTAAGATAGAAGTGGCAAACTTCTCAACACCCATGCAGATGGACAATAGAGGTACAACTGCTGAATCCTACACAAATGCACTTTATAAGCACTAACACGAGTGCATGGATCATGCAATCCCTAACGGAACCAAGATGCTATCCTCCAAAAAATGGAAGCCATTCTGGTGGTCCCTTGCCATAAACAAACTCTACAACAGAAGAAAGTAAGTGTTGCAAAAAAGAGTAAAATCCCATGATTGGAGGAACTCCGTGGTCAGCCTCAGTAAGAAGCTGATATCCCTCATAAAATCCTCCAATGCTAGTTATGAAAACAAAATTGCCACTGATTCTAAAGGCTATCACAAAACATTCTATAGCTATGTCAAGAATCTCAATGGCAACACTCAGATCTGCTCTGAGTTATAGCACAATAGCACTAAATATACAGAACCAATTCATATTGCCAACATCCTGGCAAACAGGTTCAGTGCTAACTTTACCCCTCACTCACCCCCTAAAGTGCTCATCTCTATACCAGAAGAATGCAAAGTTCCTGTAATCACGGCTGCACATGTAAAAACCACACTCTCCAAAGCCAGGAACACAGCATCCATTGGATCCGACAACATCCCAGGCTGCGTTCTACATGAACTACAGAATGAACTGGCACCCTGTCTAAGCACCATGTTCAATTATAGCCTCACCTCAGGCTTTGTGCCTACTGAATGGAGCACAGCGACAGTTATTCCACTCCAGAAAGGGGGAGCCACCATGGACCCCGGGAACTACTGCCCCGTTAGCCTAACAAGCCTGGTCTGCAAGGCCATGGAACATATCATCATGGAACTTATAAACAAAGACATTGGTAATCTCCAAACTCTGGACCCCACCCAGTTTGGGTTTGTAAAAGGCAGATCATGTCTCCTAAACCTGATAGATTTCTTTGAAGCAGTCATCAAAGCCATAGAGGGTAAGGTGGTTCACACAGCCTATCTAGATTCACCGAGGCTTTTGACACCATCCCCCACTCTGGAATGTAGATAAACTCACTAAACTAGGTATAAATCCCTATGTCACAAGATGGGTTGTGAACTGACTCACTGACAGAACCCACACAGTGAAAGTAGCAGACTCCAAATCCGACTTCAGACCAGTGACAAGTGGAGTACCACAGGGTTCAGTCCTGGGTCCTCTCCTGTTTGGTATCTACTTTTCTGAAGTACAGGCTAACACAGAAGGTCTTTGGCTAACAAAGTTTGCAGATGACTGCAAACTAGGAGCCATAATCGAAATCCCTAATGATGTGGACATTCTACAAAAGGGTCTCACTGAGACAGGTGCCTGCTAGCAAAGCTATAGCCTTAAGCTCAATGCCAAAAAGTGCATTGTCATCCCCTTTGGTAAAAACTCTGTACCCATGTGCTACCACATAGGTGGTAGTCTACTTAACACCAAAAGTGTGATAAGAGACCTTGGGACACAGGTGGACAGTAGTCTCTCCTTTGATAATCACATCACCACAGTGGTCAGGAAATCCTTCTGCATGGCACACCTCATCACAAAAGGTTTCTCATCCAGGAAAAAAGAGGTCATTGTTCCCCGCTACTCATCATTCATTACACCCATCAATGCCCCTTTTGGTATGTACCTTACAAGATATCTACAACAACTGGAAAAGTCACAGAAATACCTCACAAAGAGGATTACCACCCTCAAACAGATGTCCTATGCAGGCCGTCTCAAAAAACTCCAGCTTTACTCCATTGCATATTGCCTACTCAGAGGTGATCTCTGCATAACATACAAAGCTATGTCAAACCCAGAGCTGTTGGACATGCTCCACTTAAAGAAATCCCAATCCCTCTGAGCTGCAAGCTCTTGGGACCTAAACCTTGTCACACAATAAACAGAACATGCTGGATGGATAGAGTCCTGTCCAAGAGACTTCCCATACTCTGGAACAAACTACCTGTCTATATCAAACAAAGCTCTTTATTAGCACTCTTCAAGAAAAATCTTGTTGATTGGATGGGAAATAGAAATTCACCCCGGGCTCACCTCTGTGGCTCTGCTTGACAGGGGCACATGAAAATAATTTTCTTGGGTGGCAAAAGCCTGGGTACCTTTTTTGCTAGGCTTATATTGGCCCTAGTGCCAATAGCCTAGTACCTACCTATGAACCTATTATATGGAAGCCAAACAGTTACTGTGAAAACTAACTGGAGTAAGGCGTTCAGTGCAAAAACTGCAGCTGGAATGAGAAAAGTTTTGAAAGCGAAATTGTTTGAGTGCAAAAAAAATAATAAAAAAAATGTTTAACATCAGGATCTAGGAATACAGCAGTAGGGGGATATATTTCCATAAGATCAAGATATCTGATTAAGATGAGAGACAAAAAATATAAGAAATGGAAGAGAGGTCAAACTACAACTTTAAAAACTAAAATAAACAAGCTGGACAAACAGATTAAGCATAGTGTGAGACAAGATCAAGAAAATTTTGAAGAAAGTTTATATAAAGATATTGAGCATAATAGGAAACCTTTTTATAAATACATAAAACGTGGAAGGAGTAAAGACACACAAATTAAGAAACTGTGTGCAGATTCTAAAATTTATTCTCAGACACAGATTATAGATATATTTACAAAATCTTATGTAAAACAGTTTGGCTTCACAAAAGGGGTGATACATTGTCCGAGTGACCTCCTGTTAACTCCAGATACTGGAATCAAATTAGATTATACTGAAACAGAACTGCACAAACTGGATCCAAACAAAGCACAGGGAGGAGATGTAATTAGTAACAATGACATGAGAGCATTTCAGCAAGAACTTACAGTACTATTATATCTATTATTCACTAGGTCATATACATATAGCGAGATTCATCAAGATTGGAGACATGCACTTATTAAACCTGTTTTTAAGGGAAAGGGGAGTAGGACAAACCCAAAGTCATATTGGCCCTTAAGTCTACTTTCATGTTGTGGAAAAATAATGGAGAAGGTAATACTGGATAAGTTATTGTTAGAACAGGATAGGTTGGGACTTGAAACCATATATCAGCATGCGTATATTTAAAACAGATCTATTACCACCTGGAACATGATGTTCTATAACAATATAATAACAGCTATGAATGCAAAATTGTGCTGTGATGTAATTTATATTGATTTAACTTCAGCATTTGACAGGGTCATACAAATAAGATGGATAGCTGCATCGCTTACAAATAGGACATGGCAAGTATCATACAGCAATTGACCAGGTGAAATCCTTGGTTACAGTCAGGGTGCCCCACAGGGCTCTGTCCTAGATCCTTACTTGTTGAGATTTTATCTTTCAGACCTAACTTTCTAATCTCAGGTGTTCTACAGTCCATATGCAAATGACCTGAAATTGGTAAACTGTTTACATGCGTTACAAATAAGGCATGTGTGCAAAACAACTTAATTAAATTGACCATTTGGACACATGAGAATAATACTTTGATAAATACATCAAAAACTAAGCATATGAGATTTGGGACACATAAATTGAAAGGTGAATATTTAATACAGCACATGGTGATTGAAGCTGTAGACTCATTTAAGGTCCTGAGTATATGGGTAAATTCAGCTATGAGTTTTTCTAATCATGTCAACCAATTGGTTAATGATGTTTATAGAACTATAGGTTGCATAAAAAGATTTATAAAGTCTAGGAAATCAAAAATAATAAAGTTATTATTAGTTATTTTAGACCAAACTTGGGTATAGAATAACAATGTGGAAACCCTATAAGAAAACAAGCATGAGTAAACTGGAAAAAGTACACCAGAAATATACAAAGGGCATCCATGGATGTGAAAATTTGAAATATTTGTAAGTATGTATGTATGTATATGTTTGTTCTTGTTAGTACTCATATTAGAGTTTAAAATTAGAAGTGGGTTACCTTCCACTTGTATAAAATCCAAAAGTTTCTGAGTCATACTATCTCTTGATGGATTATATCTAAGTTTGGGTCTATATTAGATCAGCGAATGCTTAAAAAAGCGAAAGCTGATTGATCAACCTTATACAAGCAAAAGCTTACTATCTCGAACTGTCAGATCAGCGATTTTTTTCCTAGGGAAAAAAAATCGCTGATCCAAAACACATACACACAACACAAGCACACTAAACAAACAGAAATCCACACACATACACCTAAAATCTGACACATTATTAGGGTGTTTGGTTGAACCCTAATATTTTCCAGTACATCAAGAAAAGAGGAGTGGGAATCCTAGGGCACGGTGGGTGATCTGTAGCAAGCTACAATTTGGATTGCAGTTTTGCCCAGAGTTAGTTGCACTTGGATAACCTCGGCTGCATTATGCTGAGCAGCTAGCCTGGAGGTGTGGATATCCTTAATGAATATGGACACACCTCTGCCTTTGGTGTTCCGGTCCAGGTTACATGGCTGAAATGTGTGGTATGAGTTATAGCCTGGTAGTGCAGGGGTGATCTCTGGAGCCTTGAACCAGGTCTCAGTCACTGCACAGATATCGATGTTCTCCATTTTAAGGAGTGCCTCGAGTGAGTGCATTTTGAGATTTAGACTTCTAGCATTGAGTAGCATCACCCTCAGTTTTTGCTTGCCTGTTCCTGTTATGGTGGTGAATTTGTCATTTGAACCTTGCATAAAAAAGGCACTATAGGGGTGGCAAGAACCTTAGCCAGTATCCGGAATCCCAGGCGTGACAGGTACAGGCCATCTCTGGCAAAGCATCGTGGTCTGTTGGCCATGTCATCCCAGGCAGAGAGATACTGGATCCCTTTAGAATGGCACCAGAAGCTTAGCCAATTGTTGAAGTCAATCATTTTGTCCTTGTACTGCAGCATCATTCTGGGTGATGGCAGAATGCTACTCAGGGCTAGGTCCAGGAAGGTACGTCTCTGGTCATTCACACTAACATGGATAATGACAGAGTCATATTTGTACTTGTTGTGGAGTGACCTGAGTGTGTGGGTTATGTGGCAGATCCTGGCACCCGACAGGCAGCTGACAGTAACCTTCTCATTGTTTAGCCTAGTGAGTGGGACATCAGTTTGCCTGACTATAGAGTCACCTATGACTAGTGTGTTGGGTACATTGTTTTGATTTATTGGCTGTGGTTGAGTGGCACACTGAGTCTGCGGGCTATGTGTCATTTGGGTTGTGTTGGGGGCTGGAGGTTGCTTGCGTTTCTGCTTTGGAGGTCTCTATTGCTTAGACAGGTTATTATTGAGATCCTGCGCAAATGTTTTTGTGTTACTATGTGTGGATTTTGGTGGTGTAGATTTAGTGAGACTATGTGATGAGTGTGGTGTGGTGCAAGTGTTTACCTTCTCCTCTTGACTGTCAAGTTCAATCTTGATTGGAGAGAGCTTTACTTCCAGTTTGGCTAGATAAGTGCATCTCTGACAGTTTGTAGTGTTGGGTGGTAGGAGCAGAGGGTTGTCTGTGTACATGAGACAATTTCTACATTGCCCCAAGATGCCCAGATTCATCAGATAGACAGGAGAGAACACTGGGAGCTGACCCTTGGACATGCCTGAATAAAAAAACTATTTTCCTCTAGATAAGTGAGGAAAGTGAGTACAAGAGCTGTTTTTCTCTAAGCGAGTGAGGAAAGTAAGTACCAAAACTGTTTTCCTCTAGGTAATGAGGAAGGTTGAGTGCTGTAGTAATTAATAGGTTATTTAGTGCTTACAAGTTCTGAACAAGTGCTGATTACAAATAAGCAAATTCAAGTGCTAAAACTAAGAATCTGTATCTGGACTAAACTAGTTACAGGAAAGGGGGGAAACAAGTGCAAATGCAGGATTTTAAATCAGAAAGTTGAGAGAGATGGAAAAACTGTCCAGATGACCAATAACTACAATTTCTGGGCCAGAACCACTCCTTATATGGTAAATAGGTTACCTAGTGTTTACCACTCCCACTGATAAGCTAGAAGGCTTCACCCCAACACAAAAAGCTTGGGGGGGGGGGCTCAGAAGCTTACATACAGTCCTGGATACAGCAACTCCGAATCTGGACTACACTAGTTACAGGAAAGGTATTTTATATATAAATATATATATATATATATATATATATATATATATATATATATATATATATATATATACACAGAAAAGTAGCTAAAACAGCAGTAAAAAACATTCAAATGCAGTGCAAACTATCAACTCGGAGTGGGGGTATATAATCGTTAACAAGGAGTCATGCGTGCTCATGCTGTATAGTAGTGCTTCACTTAGGCAGGCAGTTTTGCATGCACTTCTGTACAGTTACAGATGTGGATTGCAAAAAGACACTGATGGAGTAGGCATATGACAATCCACAGAACTGGCAAATTGGCCTGTTTGTTAACAGCTGAGTTTTAGCTCCATTAAGCAATGAACGGGATCATGGGGTATCACCTGAAAGGAGGAATAAATGAGTCAATTGGGTACATTTAGAGCAAGTCATCGGGCAGATACAGTGAATACCAGAAAAAAAAAGAAACAACAAATAGATGCATAATTAATTACTGGATATGTGGATTACCCCTGATATCAAAATGACCCAAAATTGTGAGTGCTAATAACTGAAACAAATACATGAATTAAATAAAAAAAATTACTCATAGAAAGATGTACAAAGCTATAGTAAGTGTAGGAAAACACAATTGTTTTCCATTAGTTACAAGAAAAACTTCTTGCAATAACATCAGCTGTGCCTTGAGAGAAATTATAAGACTCTAGAAGAGAGTTCATTATCTTTATGATACTGAAGAAACCATTCCTTTGTTCTGAGGATGAACAATGCTACCAGTATAAAGATGCATTTGTATTGCCTTTGTTTAAAAGCAGCTTATAGTTTGTTAAACTCTGTTCCAAAACACTGACTCTGATGGTTGGCTGCCAAGTACTTGTACTTTTCCATCTGTTGTACCCTGTTACAGTTAACTCAGTGGTGTTAAAGCTCCAGTGAAAGACGAATTATAGATGATCTTTAAGAGCTGCTTGTCTATCACACCTCTGATAATCTAAAAAAAGTTATTACCCTTGATGTCTGCTCCAGAAAATTAAGAGTTAAGAAGAGCATTAACTACTAGTATAGTTTGGTTTTAATGCACTGAATGCACCACAAAGATTTAAAAAGTAAAAATGAAAAGTCATGAATATTTAAAATTTGTGTATCTGAAGCACTGCATGTTCTTGAGGGATCATTTGCATATATCTCATGGGCTTCAACTGTAGAAATTTTGAGGTATTACTTAGTAAGGACTCTATCTTAGCTATGTCTTTTTTGGTAAATATCTATAGCTATCTCTCTCTCTCTCTCTCTCTCTATATATATATATATATATAAAGGTTTACTATCAATAAGTCGAAAGTTAAAATAAAATGTGTACGTATTAGCAAAGTGTTTAATGTTGAAAACAGCTGTTAATAAATGTCACGCAACATTTTCAGCAATCAACAGCACTCCCACCCTTCCCTTAACTCCCTATCCTAACTAGCCTAAACTCACATTTATGCAGGGGACAAGCCCCCCTGCACCCCCACCCCCCAACTTAATATTCGAGATCGCACTACAGTGAGGAAAGGGATGTATTTCGAGCAAACATTATAATTGCGAATGCACAGTCCATTTGCAATAATAACGTGAACATATAATGTTGCATGGCGGCATTTTGATAGTAAACCATAGATATATCTATCTATCTATATATATATATCTATATATATATATATATATATATATATATATATATCAACTACAACTGTGCACATACCAGCTAGGAAGTGGTCGGAACAAAATAAACAGCCCAGCTCCAACAGTTCAGTTCCAACACTCTTTATGTCAAAAATCAGACTGAAATATCCAAAGTCATGAATCAACAAATTTATTAAATCTCCCCAGTGGTATACAAATATCCAAGTAAGACTAAAGAAGATTATCCACCAGGAAAAAACACAAACTGCAGACCAATTTCACTCACTGGCGTCATCAGAGCATACAGGAAATAGTAGCACCATGGAGATTTTTAAAGGCAAAATCCTTAAAGTACCAGCTACATACATAAATAATTCAAAAACAAATCCAAGTTTGAAGAAGTAAAACAATAATAAGTATAATAGTAAATAATAAATACAAAACTTATGAAACTTAAATGTTCTGCAGCATAAAACGTCAATAAACATTTGAAGAAGAAATAATAATCATCCGCAATACAATTCAATAGGTCCAAAAACAAGCTAAATTTAAAAATAATTAATTTCAACAATTCTCATTCAAATGAGGTTTATATAGAGCCCCCAAACTGATAATCCACATTCTTTCTTTATAATCTAAAATTGTATATGCTTTGCTGTCAAAGAAAGACCTGCACCCTTCACCATATCAGTTCTTACAAAAATAAAGTGTGCCCACAAATGCTCAACAACATGCTTATGAAGTGCACTTCTAATGTGCTTACAGTTGAACTAATGTGTAAAGCAATTCTGTGTATAAAAAGCATGATCTGGCCCACATAGAAAGCACCACATTGGCATACTGCCATATAAATCACCCATTCTGTACTACATGTGATTAAAGATCGAATATCAAAAACCTTTGTAGCGTTAATAGAGGTAGATTTACTTTTAGACACCACTTTACAATAATTGCAATTACCAGAAAAAGTACATGCTTTAGGTTCATTCATTTAGATCGATCAGTTCTAAACATATTCTTTCTAAAGCCTGATAAAAAAACACCAGTTTTTACTTCTCCTATAATCAAAATTACAATGTTCCTCCAAGCATTGCTCAAAAAAATGGATCAGACTTCAAAATATCCCAATGTTTATTAATAGTTTCCTTAATTCTGAATGTATTAGTACCATAAGTTGCAATAAATCTAGGTGTACTAGTGGAAAAATGCACATCATCCCTTGTTCACATAGATCTTAATAAATCCTCCCTATTTTGTCCAGAAGCTATATTATGAGCCTCTTTAACCAGGCTCATATTATATCCTCGTTTCAAGAACTTATTCTCCATTTTGTGGGCTTCTACTTCAAATAGCTCTTTAAACCTGCATAAACATCTTAGTCATAAAAACTGAGCCTGAGGAATACTTTTAATAATAAGACTAGGACAACAGCTGGATGCTGTAAGTATACAATTCTTAGTAAATGGCTTACAATACAAGCTCATAGCCATTGTATCATCAATCAGTTTTAAAACATTGACATCCACAAAGTCAATACTGAACATTTGAATTTTCACAGAGAAAGTTATACCAAAACTGTTCCAAATTCAAATAGTTAATACAATTATTTCAAGATTCAACAGAACTGCACCAAATACACCAACAGTCTTCAACGTAACAGTGCTACATATTCAAATATTTTTAATATGGATTCTTATCATCCTAGATTAAAGCTAACTCTAAGAAACCCATGAAAAGATCAGCATAGATAGGTGTAAAAGTAGTACCCATAGGGTATCCTTAATCTGCAAATAC
Organism: Protopterus annectens; assembly: GCF_019279795.1. NCBI lineage: Eukaryota > Metazoa > Chordata > Ceratodontiformes > Protopteridae > Protopterus > Protopterus annectens. The sequence goes on from NC_056730.1 coordinate 203,034,089, forward strand.
CACTCATTTTTATAATAAAAAATATTATGCTCTAAAACTAGCCCCAAAAGTCTTAACAAAAATTAATTTTGTTATTCTGAATACATTCCAGAAAATCCCAGCCAATGTTTAACAGTCATGAAAGCACCATCATGAGAATGCTAGCATATAGTGACTGCATGTCAAAACTACTCATATATGTGTGTGCGGTGGTATCTATACATTATCCATTAGCTGTAGAAATTAATTTACAGACTCTGACAAATAATAATAAAAGTTTCAACTGTGTTTCCCAATAAACAGACAATGACTCTGTTAAAGAACAAAGAACCCCTACATAAGACAATATATATATATATATATATATATATATATATATATATATATATACATATATATATATATATATATATATATACATGTATATGCATATATATAAATATAAATGATATGTAGATAGATGTAGACAAACACACATACACGCACACACACACACACACACACACACACACACACACACACACACACACACACACACACACATAGAGCCGTAATAAATTTATACTGAAAATATGTTACAATGTAATAATAGTTAATGGAACATGTAAACCAACTGAGTAGCATAAATGGATAAACTGTGTATCTATGACCCAGACATCCTATATTCCTTAAAAGCCAGGTGCTTCAGGAGATTGCATAGACAGAATAGTAATCAGGCAATGGCTGCTAACCTGTAGTGAGGAGGGTGGAACTCACATTGCAGTGTCGTGCAAGCAATGTCTGCAAATCTGCACGCTGGGAATGGTGAACCACATGTGCCTGGGATGTACACTTTGTAACAGAATGAACACTGGTAACATGAGACTGCATAGATATACATGCCCTCCAAAATGGCAGAGTCTTGTACAAATGGCTAACAAGCCTTGATTAAGGCCCATTGTGTGTTGAAACTTTGTACATGTATATATAATACACAGGACAGTAGGATTACATCTCAAAATCCTGCAGTGGTTGCCTGGATGATGACCCTGCCACATATGGCAACAGCAAGATGGTTGGCAGGTACTGGGAGAGTTGGGTGGGTGGGGGGGCAGCAAAAAATTTCATATTGCTCCACTTCTACAAATCTACATAACAAAAAACACTTCTGTCATATCAGTAAACTTAAATGCACCCTAAACCACTTCAGGTAGTAAAAAGCAAGATTTAAACTGCACTGTCTCTGAAACCCAATAACACTATGTAATAAAGATAACAAAAGGCCCAGTATGTGTTATTGCATTTCCTTGACAGACTGCAAAAATGCATTCAATGAAAGTGGCCTCAGACAGGCAAGTCATACTCCTGTGTGCATCTGTGGAAGTATTGCAATTGCATTTGCTATATACTATTAAACAATGTACTTTGTGTACTGTATTGACATATATTTAGAAACAGTCAAATAACATGGAAAAATAAATAATATAAAATTAATCTGATGAAATAAAAAGGCACTCTGTGCATGCCTAACTAGTTTTCTTATTGAATATGATTCAAAATGTTTTTTAGACTGTTGTTTCTATAAAGTAACATAACCGTCTGTCTATATTCAAGTAAAATGAAGCATAAAAAAATGGGTCAACAGTTATCTCAAAGAAAGGCCATCATTAATTAAAGCAGGCACTGAGGCAAAATGGAATAATGGAATTCATGATGAAATATTAAACTAAAATGTTAAATACAATCCTGATCTTTATTAATCATAGAAGAGAAATCAGGTAAGCATTACTAGAATGTCAGTGCTTTTTGAGTAAAGACGCCAAGCCATTAGCAGCTGTAATTCTCTAAAGGAATATGTTCATCTCGTTAACACAAACATTTACCGATGAACATAAAATGCAGAATAATTCATTATCTTTTCTATTAGCTATGAGATCACAAGGCAGAAAGCATGGAGCTTTAAAGAAAGAAAATGTTTAATAGAGCATGACTCCATCTTTATTTTAAACACTATAGATTTAGACATCCATTTACTCTTAAAATGCAGCCAGTACTGATTTTAGGCAGAAAAGCAGAACAAGGTAATACATTACCAACACATATGCAGTCTCTAGTTGGGTTGGACTACCTTTATTTTGCAGTAACAGATATTGATAGAGAAGACCTGGCTATGTCAAACAGTGGGCTAAATCTCTTACTAGAGCATAGTAGACCTAGGCTCTGTTACTGGAGTCATTCACTCTGAAGGTGGTTAGAGTATGTAGGAACCACCATCATTACGGATAAGGCAAACACTCCTAGTGGGAAATGTACTGATATATCATATGGAGACACGTTCTGCATTAACATCAATCCACACTGGATGTAGGTTGGGTAAAAAAATAGTTTTATATATCTAAATGCATCATGGATGACAATTTGCCACAGATCAGTTCTCACGTTCTCTCTTACCTGGTCATATCTAGTAAAGGAAAAATTAGTCAAAATGTGTGTGAAAAGAAGTTGTAATGGTCATAGCAGAGACAGGCAGAAAATAAAAACATAATGGTGTAACGATAAAATACTTGGTAGTTACAAATAAGTTTAATTTTATACTGTGTGTCACTGTATCTCCTGTAGTAAATACAAGTAGAGGGCACAATCATAACAATCTTTATAAAAAATAATTTTAGTACTGGGTTTGATTCCGTCCATGTCTTTTTGTGCACTATGTGACTGAGCAAGTTATATAACCAGACACTGTTCCCAGAGTGACCCTGCCAATTTATTTTTTATTATTTATTTTATTTGCAGTTTGTTTGCCATGATAGTCCATTGGGCCACAAGGAGCCCATTTTCAATAGAGTCCTGGGGAGAAAAGCTCCAGAAAAATCCAAATACACAAGTACACATTGCACATAAACATTGCAGATTACAACATAGGAATACAAAGTACATATGATAAGTAAAGTTAACAATTACAGAGTATGAGAATATAAGAACATATCAGTATAATGCAATAAACAGAAATAAAACATTTTTTTGCAAGAGTAATATTATTTGAGCTTTATGCAGAATTTTTACAGTTTAATTAATTAGTGGTATCTACAGTTATTAGTCAATCATCTCATTAGAGATGTAGAACTATAGGAGGCTATAATGACATATTTAGTATTAAGAGAGTAAGAAGTGGTATAAGAAGGATTAAGTAGGATGGGAACAGGAGCATTCCCATAGTGAAGTTAGGTGAGAGTGCATCAAGGTTTTGAATGAGAATAGACTGCTACTAGTGCAGATAGGAGATGGTAGAACATTCCACAGGTATGCTAGAGAGAAGGACATTAGATGATTCCCAGCTGGATGTGTGCATTTATGTAGTTTAATTAACTTTTGGGAATTGGATCTGAGAAGTCGATCTGGTTCGCGCATTTCAAAGGTAGTGGCAAGGAAGGGATGGAGAGAGGGTTTGAAAATGAGTTTGTGTGCTTGGATGAGCTGGGTATAAGTAAGGAAGTTGGGTAGCTCAAGCCAGTTTAGTTGATAAAGGGAAGTACAATAGCAGGAAGTGGCGCTGTGACCTGTAACAAATTTTGATATCTTGTTGTAGCAAGAGGAGAGTTTTGTCTTGAGGGAGGATTGCAGGTTGGTGAGGATAAATGCACCATATAGGAGGGATGGGATGAGATATATGTTTGCTAGTATGAGCCTGGTGGAGGGAGAGATGTAGCAATTATGGAGGTAAAGCATACCAAGTTTTTTATGTTTTTTTTTTTTTTAATATTTATTTGTAAATGTTTATCAAATTTTAGTTGATTGTCAATGAGCACTCCTAATAGTTTAACATCATAGACTATTTCTAGGGGAGTATTATTTTGGCTCATGATTACGAATGAATGTTTATCTAGGGAGGAGGTTTTGAAGGCAGTGAATAGCATAACTTTAGTTTTGATTGCATTAAGAACTAGATAGTTGTCTAGCATCCATTGCTCAGTGGAGGAAAAGGTGCTTTGAGTTAGTTTGATTAGACTGGGATAGAAGGGGAGGAGCAGATAATGGTAGAATTGTTGGCATATTGGATGAGGCTGGTGTTAGGAATGGTATGTATGTCTCTGGTTGATAGTGTCAGGAATTAAGCTGCAATGTCTGATGGCTGCTGTGGCTTAGTGGGCTTAGTACATTACCATGGATAATGGTGCTCATGATTCCAGACTGGTTGCACCTACTATTTTGCATGTGAGCTACACCTATGGTAGGAGTTCTTCAGACTGTCCATATGTCACTATTTGTTACTGCAAGAAAGCTGGACAAAGCCAGAGATAACAGAGGGACAGGGAGCCACATATAGCTCTGAGTTACCTACACAGTGGCTAGTAGAACAGCAGATTGTAACAAGTCAGAGTAGCATCAGGATGTCAAGGCCATCACATAACTGGGTCAGTAATTACAACGAGACAGTGGGCACCATCATATCCCTGAAATGTATAAAGTGTCGCAGAATGCCCCAGTTTTGCCTCAAATTTATGGTACATTTTTCATAATGTGTTTCTGTATGGTAGTACTTACTATTGGCAGAGGTCAGGGGTAGCGATGGGAACTCCATGCGCAAACAGTTATGCCAATCTGGTCCTGGCAAGACGGGGGTAGCGATGGGAACTCCACGCGTAAACAGTTATGCCAATCTGGTCCTGGCAAGACGGGAATAGCTATGGAAAGTGGATATTAAAAACAAATGGAATAGAAACATAGTTTTCTATAATCGGTTTGTGGATGATGTCTTTCTTTTATGGGATGGCGATCCAACCTCCTTGGAGCACTTTGTACAATTTTTGACCAGCACAACTTCGTTTTTGAAATATGAAGTGACATCTTCTGGTATGGAGATAGAATTTTTGGATGTTAAGTTGATGTTAGATGACACAGGATGCATTAATATCAGAATGTATAGGAAACCTGTATGGTGCAATCATTTATTACACAATACCAATATGCATCACAGGCATGTTCTTGACAACATAATTACCAACCAACTAACTTGAGTGTCCAAGCTCTGCATGATGGATCAGGATTATAGGGAGGAGCAAATCAAACTCATTAATGACTTTATTAAGAGAGGATATAAAGTCAGAGAGACACAGATCAATGAAGCAACTATTTTGGAACTATGCTCTCAAAGGGGAAGACCCTACTTTTTGGACCAAGGAGAAACAACTAAAACCAAGCAAAAGGAAGCAAAGTCCAATCTAAGACAGCTGTTGACATATAGTACTGGCAATCTTGCTATTTGTAACACCATCAGAAAATTCTGGCCAGTGCTAACATCTGATAACAAAATCAGGAAAATTGTTGGAGACCAACCAAGCTTTTCTTTTAAAAACAGAAAAAAATTAAAAAGACTATTATGTTATAGAACAGAAACTGAAGCTATTTCCGAAGACAAGAGTTTTCAAATGAATAGGAGGGTTGGTACATTCAGATGTGGAAATTGCAAGGCATGCTCTCATATAAACATCTCGAATATCTTTATACATCCCCTAACTAAGAGAAATTATAAATATGAAGGATTTGCTAACTGTCGGAGTAAAAAATATCATCTATGTGGCATCCTGCAGTCATTGCAAGGCATACTACATAGGGAAAACAAATCAAATGCTTAAGAAACGCATCCTAAAGCACTTATCCGACATAAGAAAAAAGTTACCAGCAATGCACTTTATATGCATATTAGTGTAAATGACAGCCATTCTTTCAAGTTTATGGCACTAACTAGGCTTTATGAAACACTAAGAGGTAGGGACTTAGTAAATCAAACAGAAATTGAAAGGATGAAGTGGATAATGAATTTGCGTTCAGATCACCCATCAGGTCTGAATGCATTTGTTTGTTTAAAACCTGCATTGAAAGGGAAACCTCTCCAGCACACAAAATGACATAATTGAAAGGGTGTGTATGCTGCTATGGTTACTAAGTGTTTCTAAGTGAGTGGACATTAGTTAATGAAGGTACTTAAGAGGACGATTTACTGGCTAACATTTAGGATTTGAAAAAGAAACTGACAGCTATGTGAGACAACAGGAATTCTCTGCCCAATACTGGCCACCGCATAATATGCAGTAGGCCCCAAGCCAGCAAAACCCACTGCACTATGTGAGGGAATTACAAACAGTGGGGTCATAGGACAGATGCTTGACTGACAATGCTGGAGTCACCTACCCCAACACACCCATGTTCCCATACAACTGCAGTAACATTATGTTTGCAAGGTAATAGCAGCAGACCACACAATCCCAGGGCTGTTCTGTTCCAATCAACCTGGTGACATGTTCCATGTCCACTATATGCAGTGGTCAATGTGCTATGTATGTCTCTGGTTGATAGTGTCAGGAATTAAGCTGCATTGTCTGATGGCTGTTGTGGCTTAGTGGGCTTAGTACATTACCATGGTTAATGGTGCTCATGATTCGCGACTGGTTGTGCCTACTATTTTGCATGTGAGCTACACCTATGGTAGGAGTTCTACAGACTGTCCATATGTCACTATTTGTTACTGCAAGAAAGCTGGAGAAGGACAGAGATAATGGAGGGACAGGGGGCCACATATAGCTCTGAGTTACCTACACAGTGGCTAGTAGATGAGCAGATTGTAACAAGTCAGAGTAGCATCAGGATGTCAAGGCCGTCACATAACTGCATCAGTACTTACAAGTCAGTGGGCACCATCATACCCCTCAAATGCATAGAGTGTCGCAGAATGTCCCAGTTTTTCCATATATTTATGGTCCATTTTTCATAATATTGTATTTTTCTGACAAACTAGTGGCAAATCAGTAAAGTTTGACATGAGAAAATAATGACAGACAGTTGAGATACACACTTCATATCCATCAGAACATTTATGTTAATACAAAACCTGTTATTCTGCCAACTGTATAAGTTTGTAAGTGCAAAATTAAAAACGTGTCGCTATGTTTGTGCCTGTGTCTGTGTCCCACTTTTATATATGGCTTTGTCCAGATTTCGGGCTCTAGGTTCTAAGAGGTTGAGAGGTATGGGCACCATGTAGGCTTATAATAGTACCAGTGGTGGCTCGTGCCATCGGACTGCAGCCTTCCCAGCTTTTGGACACTTTATGACTAAAAAAGTAAAAAAATGCCTTTAAATCCTTTTGTTTTAATTTTGTGCTAATGTGTACTGTGCTCGTAAGCAACTCCGACCGATTTGTAAAGTCCCGAAACTCGAACTGCACATGCTCATCAGGTTCTGGGGTTTTTTTTTTTTCTTCTTTAATTGGTGAACATCTTGAAATCAAAACTGCTGTAAAAAGAAGTCCTGATTAAAGAGAAGGCATCAGTGTGATGCCCAGAAGTCTATGCGGGTTTAACCGCACACTAAATAGAAAGGGGTTCGGACTGCCACGTCTGCAGGCACGTATTTCACATGGACTGCTGGATTGCTACTGATTGGTTCTCATTCTCTTCTCAAAACAGAGAGTGAGAAACAATCAGTAGAAGTTCAAATAGTTATCCTGTATTTGATTACTTGTGTGCTGTACTTGTTACGGAGGGAGAATACAGTGTACAACTGAACTACCATTGAAACTTAAAAGTAAAGTTAAACAACTTTGGGGGATTTTTGGCTTGCTTGCACCCAGCTGCTGAACTGCAGTCAGTCCGAGTCAAAGAGGAAAAGATAGAAAGAGTTCCTTTCATGAAGGAGAGGAGACTAGACGAACAAGTGAAGATAAACTGAGGTAGGTGCTGGACTCGGTGTTGTACAGAATCAGATTTTTTTTATTTTGCAGAAATTGCAGTACAGAGTCAGACGATGAACAAACCAAATAACCAGATAAAAAAACTGTAAATATTTATCTGTTTATTTGCTTATATTTATTTATTTACCTATCTCTGCATTTCTAATGCACTGGTCAGACTAACCCTTTTCAGCATAATTACATAGTCATATGGCAACAGAAACATAACAGCATGAAATTTATGTCTGAATCATTGTACACACAGATCAGCACAACGTGACTTTAGACATCATCAGATACAGTTTTAATTTACTTGGGGTAGGATACAGTTTTAATTTACTTGGGGTAGGATATTTTATAAAGGCCAGCCCACTAATTTGTAGCTATAGGTTGAATGAGAGGAATTGAATTGGTATTACTGTAACATATTTCATAGAGTGTTTAGTCTGCTAGTGAAATGACTTAATAACTGGCATCTGCTGGTATGCATACCCTTACTCACACACAACATGGAAATTGCGTTATCAGGTCTTATCAAAGGGAAAAATTATTAATGTTGGGGAACTGACATTTCAATCTCATAAAAATTCCCTTAAAATGTTTGACTGGGGGTGTTACTGTAAGTGGACATGGTGTCATCAGCTAGCAAGTCTGTAGAAATGGCACTGAAACTACTGAAAAGTCAGGAATTTTTATGGCAAACCACATAAGATAATAAGAATAAGCTTTACAGTATGATTAGTTAACAATCATATTTTGATAGGCTACATGAGCTGGTCAAAAACACATATAATCACAAATGACTACATACATCACAGGGTGACGTGGTATCTTTTTTGGTAAGAAAACTGTCAAAATATTCGTTTTAGTATTAATTTTCAAAAACATCAGCACTTTTTGCTAATAAGCAAATTTTGAGAGGTGTCCTGCATAAGCATTTTCAGGCAATTGAAATTACCAGCAAACATCTTACAACTCCAAACGAAGCAAACGGTTTCATTTCAGTTATGTTTTTCCCATGTTACTGTGTAACTCCTCTTACACAAAAACTTGCTATGCATACCTTGTCAGGTGTACCCCATTATGAGGAACGTTATTCCTTCGGACTCTTAAAAGCCCATGTTACTCGTAATTTCACACTGGAAAGGTCTGTCCCAGGTTCAATGTTTTTTTTTTAATTATATACATTCTAATTAATATTGAATCATATTAATTCATTAAAAGAATGTTTATAAGTGTAAAATAGCACATGTGAGCGTCCTAGTTGAAGCTGTTAATAAGCTGTTAAGTGTTTCACATTTTGTCCATCCATTCCACATATTGGCCATTTGTTCCACATTATGACAGGAAATTTACCATATTTTGGAGATGAAAGGCTGAGAGCTGTGTTACTAAGCAATTAAGAAATGAAAGGGACAATTTCCCTAATCCCTACCTCTTGCTGCTTTAGACACTATTAATCACTCAACCACCATACCTGCAATTTTGCTTAATACAAAATATTCTTTCTTTCTGTTTCCCCACAATATGTATTTCTACCATTTTTGGTATTTGCTGTTGCTGCTCAAATGTCTGTTTTAATGTGAAATCCATCTCATTGCCATTTGTTGTGTATCTGTCTTAAGTGTAAATACACGTTAGACACCAATAAATAAATAAATGTCCTCTGTTCACATTTTTTACTCACTGCATCTGATGTTCAGCTTGTAATAGTTTGTACTTTCCAATCACTCATAACTTATGCATACATGAATCTTTGTATTTGTATAACACATATAAATGAAACATAGTGCTGCAGCTGCTGCATACACCAGTTCTGGATAGTGTTGTATACTGACCCATAGTAAAACATGGGATACATGTCTTGTAAGTAGTAACTTGTATTATCAAAAAGGAAATTATTCTAGAATTCCTTAACTCATTTTATTTAATTTGAAATAATCTGCTTACTGCCATTTAGGTAGTTGCGTGTAAGTTGCTTTATATGTGTACCATGGCCATCATCTTTGCTAACAGACTATGTGGGGATGTAATATAATATGCTGTGCCTGAACAAATGGACAATGCATATTAAATTAGAAAAGAGGAAGTAAGTAATGTGTTATGTTTTGTAACATTATTCATATACACGTGGATTATGTATATTAAGTTGTCAGCCAAAAAAGATGAAGCAAGTATTCTGTTATGTTTTATAATGTACATATCCAAAAGCAGAATCATATATAATTAGTGCTAGTTCAGAACAATGTTTTTTGTTCTCTTTCATTCACTTGGAAGCATATCATTTAGTGATGTCAGTGGCTACTTTATATTTTTGCATCACATTTTTGGTCCGTTTTTCATAAAATTTTAGTTTTTTCTGGCAAATTAGTGGCAAATCATTAAAGAATGAAGTTTGAAAATAATGACAGACATTTGAGTTTCAGGTTTCATACTCTTCAGAAAATGCATACTAATGCAAGACCTACTATTCTAGTATTTTTCTAAGTTTATGAGCAATATTTAAAAATTGGCCTTATTTTTGGGCCTTTGTCCCACTTCTATATATGGCTTTGTCCAGATTTCTTGCTCTGAGATTGAGGTATGACAAATGTGTCAGGGCCATCACCGTCAGCCAGAGACATTTGAAATTGTGAAATACCTGTTGCACCCCACTCCCCCATGTAGTGACTCTGGATGAGTCCAATCAAGACAAGGAGCAGTTATGGAGTGTAAGTGTGCAGAGTATCCCCCCATCCAAGGTGGACACCAGTACTACAGTAGCTTTTCACCTGTCCTTAATTTTGCAGAATGTTCTGGTTTTCTGTTATAGTTTTATACTGTTGATTTATACTTCTTATTATTCAGAAAATGCATGCTGTCACAGTGCCCTGTTGCTCTGTGTTTAAGTAGCAATGCTTTAATGACCATCAGCTAAGCTTGTCCAAGACTATAAGATACAAGTAAGCTTTAATAAGCATAGTATTAAAGAATTACCAATATTAAAAGCCTTTTTGTTGTTGCCATGCAGAGAATATTTACATAATTAGATAGCATATAAGCCTTAGGTATTGAAATGCATATGACAGTATTTGTAGTAAAGGACATTATTACAGTATTTTCAGAAGCTCATTGCATTTGTTGGAGACTTGCAGTCATCTTTGCAGGCTTTACCCATAAACTAAACAGAATGCCAATCTATCAGGTGTGGTCCATAACCTGTGCAGTAATCCTTTAAGCAATTTATCTTAAGCTTGTTTCTTGTTTGCTGTTCATTTTTTACTTTGATCATGTTTTCCCCATGAAACAAGTAGATAGTTGTTGTCAGGCAGCAGGTCTTTCTTTGGATAAGAAACATTTTTACAAGTGGGAGTATTGCTACTTTCAGCATGTTACTTGGTACTTTTATAAAGCTGAATATAAATTATAATTAGAACTGCAGTGCAAGGAGAAATGGTTTGAGTTGAGTGCTGCTTGTTTTTTTATACTTGATTTTGACTAGCATTCCAGTAATGTATTTAAAAAGTAATTTAATTTTTCATGCCTTGCAACCTTTTTGTTTCCATCTAAATATTAAGTAAGCTGTCATGTAGACAATGTATTGAAATATTTTTTTCTTTTATAATTAATTTTATCTTGATTGAGCTCTCATAATGATGTTTGGCAGTGGCACCCAGGGCAGTGTTATGTAGTTAAAGTCCCAGTTTTTAGCATAGCCCCACCCCTTTCTAGTTGGCCACACCCCATTCATGTTGGCCCCACCCATTCAGCTGACTCTTGCAGCCCCTCTTTGACACCACTGGACAGTACAACACAAGCCATCTGAGGACCAGAGCAGACATATGGGGCACAAGGCTGGACATCCTGCAAAACAGGTACAGTCAAAGGTGTGAAGTCTGTAACCCTGTGTGTGGGATGTTATATCACATACCACAGTCACAGCATGCCTGTAACTACATAGAGCAGCAACTCTAGAGAAAGCCAGGAACTGGAGCAGGGCAGGACAAATACCCACATATAAGGAGAAGGAGGAACTACTGGCCAGACAAATGTAGAAAGTGCAGAATAGAACAGTTCATGCAGTAGCATGGGTCCCTGGTAGTGTATTAGAGTGAATAACCCAAATGTCTGTCAACGGTTCCTCATGTCAATCTATAATGATCTGCCACTGATGTACCAGGAAATCACATTGCTATGTAAAATGTACCAGATATATGATGCACAATTCTCTTCAGTTTAATACACTCAGTACATACCCTAGATATGAATCAGATATTACAGACAGCGCACAGCCAGGAAATCCCTCAGGCATCATATCAGGGAGGTGCTGGACTGTGTAATCAGTGCAGCAGCCTATTGGCTGTAGCATACAAAATCCCGAACTTGAGTACAGCTAGGCCTGCCCTGGATTCCCCTTGTAAGTACCGGTGGTCACACTGAGCATGCTCCTACACTTAGCTAATGTCAGCCCATGTCTGAAGCCACATCTGACTATAGAACTGAGATCCCCATATATCTCTGTGCATACAGACAGCTATGTATACCTAAATGTCTCTCCCTATCCCCATCAGACATGATTGCCCTTATCTATCAGTATGTGGCACATATAAGATATATATGGATGTGTAGAGTTTATATATATATATATATATATATATATATATATATATATATATATATATATATATATATATATATATATATATGTAACATATATATCATATATAGAGATAGAGAGAGAGAGAGAGGCATAGAGTGATGTATAGCTGCAGCCAGTAATACACCAATTGTAACTAGTGGCACATGCCAGTAGTACGGTGAGCAGTACTGTGTAAGAGTAGGTAGGTAGGGGTTGTAATCTCACATCAGCCACCATGTGTGTTTGTGCAGATATCCCGCATACAGCAGTATACATATGCCCAACAGGCCTATGTCTGCACAATGGTCACTCATTTTATGGCTCTGTGACCAGTGTCTTCCACAACAGTGTCCTCCCAGTGATCACTCATTTTATGGCCCTGTGACCAATATCATCCACAACAGTGGACTCCCTATCAACAGGTGCTGATGTCATACACCCCAAGCAACAGTAGCAGACACTCTTCAAATGCATAAGCTCTGTGGTGCATGCAATAAATACGTAGCATTACAGTTTATACAAGCAAATAGATAGTGTGTCTAGTCCCAACAATGGCAACTTGGTGTGTGTGTGTGTGTGTGGGGGGGGGTGTGGGTGTGTGTGTGTGTGTGTGTGTGTGTGTGTGTGTGTGTGTGTGTGTGTGTGTGTGTGTGTGTGTGTGTGTGTGTGTGTGTGTGTGTGTGTGTGTGTGGGTGTGTGGGTGTGTGTGGGTGTGTGTGGGTGTGTGTGGGTGTGTGTGTGTGTTTGTATAAGTATATCTCCTTGCAACAGTGTGCATGTCTTGCCTATGTGTGTGCAATTCCAATACATTTTAAGGCCTATGCCTACCTGTTAACCCCCCATTGGCACACTTTACAGTTAGACACTCTCCAGGTACATAAGCTCTGTGGTGCACACAATAAGTGTGTAGTCCTATAGTATATACAACTAGATAGGTAGGAGCTTTGATCCCAGCAATGGAAACTCAGTGAGTGTGTGTAAGTGTATCCCCTTGCAGCAGTGTGTGTGTGCAATCTCATGTATTTTAACGCATGTGCCTACTTGTTAACCCCCTATTGGCTTACTTTACAGGGTCTGCTGATGTCATCCACCTTAGAAGCAAAATTAGACACCCTTTAGATACATAAGCTCCATGGTGCATGCAGTAAGTACAACGCACTATAGTATATGCAACTAAAAAGGGAGTCTTTAATCCCAATAATGGCAACTCAGTGTAAGTATAAGTACATCCCCTTGCAGTAGTGTGTATGTCTTGCTTATGTGTGTGCAATGCCAATGCATTTAAGGCCTGTGCCTACCTGTTAACCCCCATTGGCTTACTTTACAGTGTCTGACACACTGTTCTACACATACGCACCTAGGTAACCATGCACATATACAACAGTACATTGGCGAAGTTGCATATCTGCATTGTGACCATATCTTGAGCTGTTGTATTGGTGACAGGTCTCCATGGCATAGACACACAGACACCTGGAACAGAAACAGAAAAAGGTCTGGGAGACAACAGTCAGTCAGTAATGCTAACAGCAATGCAGCATCATGGAACAAAGGTACATACAATTTGATGTGTACTCATGACACATGCCAGCAGACAGCACCTTACAGGGCATAACACTACTGCACTACAAACTGTCATTAACTGTACTATAGTCACCCTGTGCATCAGATACATATTTGCATGTCATTGCATCAATGGTATCGATGACAGGGATGTGGCAAAGGTATCATCACATGCACAGGGTGTGGTTTGGGGTTGCCAAAGGCCTAGGCTGTGCCACACAGTTGACATCATGTGTGTTTGTCTGGAGGGGTGCTGCTCAGCTGGGCCATGGAGAGGAGCTGTGTGTGTCTGGTGCTGAACTACATGTGACAGTGATGTGTGAGTGTGTGCGTGTACACAGTCAAGTCATGCCAGACCTACATGAGGGTAAGTTGGACAGCTGTGGACCATACATGGCAGAATGTACAGTTCACCATATCCGGCCATGAACACGGGAACTGTCTCTGCCAGGAGTGGCACTGGCATCACCATGCCCAGGGTCAGATGAGGTACTACTTGCTGATGGTGACTGGTGTCTGCCCTGCCAGGTCCGTGTCCCTGATGGGACCGCCCAGGACCACATGCCCATGGCCTGACACACTGTGGTGTGGACAGCACCCTCCCTTTGGTAGTGCTGGTGGTACTGCCACTATGGGAGTGTGACTATGCATGGCCACCTGCGCTCTCAGCTGATGTTATTGCTGACTTATGTCCACATGTTTGATGCCCTACTCCAACCACATTTTCAAGTACAGACATTGCATGGTTAAGGAGAGACAATGTCTCACCACACCATCTGTCCACTACATTGGCAAAATGATGTAAGGCATCAGCAATGCCATGGATGGAGTCATAGATGTCAGGCAATGATGCACCCATGATCTTGACCATCCATCTGATGCTGCGTTCAGAATGTGCCTGTGTTTCCATGATGGACCAAAACATGTGTCGGGTTTACACATGATGTGGCACTTGTGACAGGTGGTGGATGGACAGCAGTCCTCCTTTGAGCACCCCTGTCAATCTGCCTGTGTGGAATCTCAACAGCTTTCTGGCTATGGCTACTGTCTACAGTCACAAATGCCATAGTCACCATGTTCTCCTGTTCAATGCCACCACTCTCTGACTGTCCAATATCTTTGGCCACAGGGACTGAGTATTTGTGGCCATACTGACTGTGTGCGGGGACATTGGTGGAGGAAGTGGGATGTCAGCCCATGGGATAGATTCAGTCCCGAGCAACCAGACCTGTGCCTCACTATGGCCACCATCATCATCAGAGTCCAATGAGACACTGACATCAGGTTGTGAGGGGGACAAACTCCAACCCCCCACAGTCAACTGTGAGGAGGAAGACAATACGACTACATTAATTCTTGCAATATTATGTCTGCTAATCCACACACACACACACGCACACACACACACACACACACACACACACACACACACACACACACACACACACACACACACACACACACACACACACACACACACACACACACACACACACACACACAGGTGAGGCACCACAAATGCATTCTACATACCACACCTTATTACTGATGCATGCAGAACACAGAAGCAGACCACAACAGACAGACAAGACAGGCCCTTAACAACATGAAGTACAGCTATGTCCAGTCAATGTTGCCAGTACTATACACCTGTGAGATAAGCAACATGTCAGTGTATGTGATGGGCCTTCACCTAAAACTCAGTGCATCTGTTTCCACAGTACTAATTCCCCCTTTTATAGCAGACTGCCTAGACATTCACAAAAATATGTGCAAATATGTTACAGCTCCTGCAAATATGCTACTGTGATTATCGATGTAATGCACTACACTGAACCCCTCCACAACTGAACATACAGGTATTGCAATATGGCTAAGCTTCACAGTTGTGTCCATGGCAAACTGGCAGCCCTTAACATGCCTTGGGTATAGAAGAGCCATAACTAAACAGTTTCACACTCACCGGCTGCAACATGTTGGACTCCAGCCACACCAGCGGTACCTACGGAATTGTGAAGGAAAGGTATCATCAGCAGACACAAACGTGGCATTGGTATGGGATAATGTGTAGATATATTAACATGTACAGTAAAAACTGTGATACTACCCACATTGCGGACATTCACGCTATGTATGTACACGTGTGCATTAGAAACCATCCCCCCAAAATGCACATTGACCTGACATCCATGTACAGGTATGCAGAGTCTGCCACTATGACTGCTACAGTATTAAAGTGATGACCACAGGAGGCTGACCTGGATTTTCCTCCGCTGTGGAAGCTGTGCCACCCACCTCCACGACATATGGTGTGATGGATCTTTGTGAGCTGGTGGCCGAACCCAGGTTTGCCAAAAACTCCTCCATGGATGAGAGTGGTTGTTATATTGCAGGCCCTCCACCAGTGCTAGCACAGTCCCTGGCCACAGCTGCGGCCCTTTGCCATGCATTATTTATCATATCTGTGGCCCAGTGTGGGACCTGCTCAGAGCTGCTTTCCTGCAACCCAGTGTGATTTACAGAGGCCATGAGCTCTGCCCACAGTGCAGTGTGTTGTTGCTTATTATGGCAACTCCTCTTCAGCAGGATCTGGTGATGGAGTCGCAGTCCATCAACTATGACATCATTGCCCGCTGCTGAAAATGGTGGGTTCCTATTTCTGTACATCACTCCTGAAAAACAAGAAGAAGGGAACACATCACAGGACCACATACATTGCTCTCCATTATGTGCACTCCCTGCATATCCACATTTGCCAGCACTATCCTTAGCTAACTACCACATCATATCCCTCCATCTATCACCACAATACGTATGTGGCTATCAGCAATATAGTGGCAATGCAACATGCGTTACCCACATGATCTTCCTGTTTCCTGCTCCTTGCTGCATGTTCTTTAAGGTGTTCAACTGCATCTTTTCAGCTGCACCTATTACTGCTTCTTTATAGCCTGTCTACATTGTATGCTGTAGTGTCAGTTTCCTATATTTGTTTTAAACACCTGGGCTGTAGGCCCACCCCTTAGTTCTTCCTGGCCTTCCTCCCTCAGATTTTGGAAAATATGGCTTAACAATGTCCAATAGTTTCCCCTGCTAGTCTGGTTGATATGGGCATCCTGCATAGTGTAGCAACTGCCTTATGTACACGGACAACCATCTACAAACACCACCAAGGAACACAATTTGTGAGAGATGCAATGACATTAAGAGCCTACAGTCCATGCTATCTCCCTCTCAAGCTTGCATAGCTGGCACCAAACAGGTTGTCAACACAATCAGCACACCTCACACACCACCCACACATACCCAACACACATGCACATATGCAGAGGTTTTCAACATATGCATCCACAAACAAAGGCGACTTCTGAGGCAAAGACACATGTGTACTCCACAGCCCTCCAACGCACATACCATGCATAGCCACACACCAATGAACCACACCACAAAGGCATCACCATTAGTCAAACATATTAGTTATAGGAGACTCCATTGTGAACCACACAAATGTGCCTCTCACCAGGCTGTATATGGGGAAGGTCACAGTTACTTGTCTGTCAGGTGTCAGAATCTGCCATATCACACATGCACTGCTGTCTCTCAACAACAGGTACTGTTATGAGTCTGTCACAGTTCATGTTGGTGTGCCTGACCTGTGACATACGTCCTTGGTCTATATGCAGTGAGACATGATTGAGCATGCTGATTATGTGTCCCAGGTAGGTATGTTCCTAGCCTTATACAGCATTTTACTGTCACCCAGAATGATGCCGCAATACAATCAGGAAATTATTGACCGTAACTATTGGCTTGGTTTCAGGTCCAGTTCCAGAGAGATCCAGTACCTGACAGCCTTGGCTGATATGATCAACAGACCATGATGCTTTGCCAGAGAAGGCCTCCATCTGTCTTAATTGGCCTTCAGGCATCTGTCAATGGTTCTTCCCACCCCATAGTGCCTTTATTAGGAAAAGTGGTGAGGTTAGCTCTACCAACATACAACTGTCAGCACATCACAAATTGAAGGCCATGCTGCTAAACGCTAGGAGTCTAAACATGAATCTGCACTCATTGCAAGCAGTCTTTGCCCTGGGAAATTATGATATCTGTGCAATCACAGACACATTGTTCATAGTTGCATAGAGCACCCCACCCTTACATGGTCAACCATCCTATAATACAGTCATACCCCAAGGTGTGGGCAGTAAAGCCATGGGACATGGAGTTTCACTATATATAAAAGACATACACACCTTCAGGCTGTTCAAACAGTAAGACACATAGGGGACACTGCAGGGGCAGTTAACCATTGCAAAGACATCTATTCAAAGCATAGGTAGCTACCGGCCCCCGCATGTGACCAGGGAGCCCATTCTGCTATATGGACCTGATCAACTCTATCAGGATTCAAGTCTGTAACTTGATCCTGGGTGACTTTAACTACCCAAACATACATTGGAGGATATACTCATGCCAGCACACAAATGCCCAGAGATTCATCAACAGTGGAAAAGCAAACACCTTGGAGCAGTTAGGTGCTACCCCTACATGAGGTGAAGGTCTGTTGGAGTTGATATTAAACAAAATGGGTAATCACTGCAACATCCCTACAGTATCATCCTACGTGGTCAAACCAATGATAAAGCGGTCATCTTTCCAGTCACCATCTCCCACAATACCCATCTAGCTAGGGTCAGACATACAAACAACTCCATAGTTGAATACAGCCTCCTGAAGGATGGTATAAACAGCTTCACAGCCCCCATCCCCTCTTTAGGAACTTACACCAATATCCAAAAATACACCAAAGAGCTATCCATGCAGTTGTATACATGCATGGACTCAGGTATACCCAACAGGACTGCATCATTCTCTGCAAGGATACGTAAACCTGTGTGGTGGACATCTGCAATAAATAGTGTCTATAACAGGGATTACATACTACTGTCCAAGACAAAGAAGGTGCAGGTACCCAATCTGAAGTGATGTCTCCTTATCCGGTACAAGCAAATAAGAGCACTACTGGAATACTGCAAAGCAATCCCCGAGCCCAAATTGATGACATACACTACAGGCAATCATATCACCTTCTTCACATATCTCTGCAACATCAAAGTAAGCACTCAGATGTGCTCAGTAGTGATGGTCAAGGAAACCAGATATACAAGTGCTGTAGGTATAGCATACTTGATGCCTGACAGAGTCAGTGAAGCTTCACCCCTTCTCCCCCCATCAGTACATCAGGATATCCCCAGTACCTGCCCCCTTCCCCTTATGTGTAGGGAACAGGTCATCAGTGCCATCTCATAGTTATGGTATACAGCCACCAAGGGAGCAGAGCACATCACTGGATGCATCCTACATGACCCCAAGCATAACCTTGCAGCACCAGAAGGCACTGTATTCAACCAAAGCCTGAATACCGCCTTTGTCCCAGCTGACTGAGGACACCCACTGTCACCCCTTTACACTAAGGTGGGGCATCTACCAATCTGGTACATTATAGACCCATCAGCCTAACTAGGTTGATCTGCAAGGCCATGGAGCAGTTTATAATGAACCTCATTAACAAGGACATTGACAGCCTCCACATACTCACTGACACACAGTTAGGGTTTGCCAAGGGGGAATCATGTATGTTACATTTGGTTGACCTCTCTGACACAGTCACCAAAGCCATGAACAAGGGGGAGACAGTGCACACTGCCTACCTTGACCCTGGGAAATGGCCAAAGAGTTTGCCAGTATTCCCCACTTGCAATAATAGATATACGCTCCCAACTAGGCATCAGTCCATACGTTACCAGATGGGTAGCACACTGGTGCACTGACAGATGCTACTAGTCAATATAGGAGAAGCTATCTTAATCAATAAACCCATAACTAGTGGCGTAACCCAGTGTTCTTTGTTTGGGCCTCTGTTATGTGTGATTTACCCTTCTGAGGTGCAATGCGCAACTAGTGGGCTATGGCCGACCATGTATGCAGAAGAATGCATGGTGGGTGCTGTCACCACATTCCCTAGTGATGTGGACATCTGCCAAGAGGGTCTCACAAAGACACATGGCTGGTGCCCAAATCATGGGCTCAGGCTGCATACCACGAAATGCAGTGTCATCCTCTTTGGGGAGAGTGATGTCCCTACATATTATCAATGTACATACAACATCCTAAGCACGCAATCAATTGAGAGTGATTTGTGCACACAGGTTGATGGCAACATGACATTTGACCACCATATTGCTTACATTGCAAGGAAAGCATTCTACATTGCCCACCTCATATGTAAGGGTATGTCTGCCAGGGCATGGGGTTCATAACATCCCTGTAATTCTACCTAATAAGGCCCATTATTGAGTATAATGCCCCTTTCATCATGTACCTTGCAAAGCACATGCAACAGTTGGGGAGATCACAGATGTTCCTCATGAGGGAATACCAGGACCTCAAACATCTACCATACACAGATAGGCTATGAGCCCATCCCTCTACCCAGTTTCATACAGACTCATCAGAGGTGACCTCTGGCATACAAGGAAATCATGGACACCACCTTGATGGGACTGCTGCACAACCGTAAGTCAAGTTCCACTCTATTAACCCACACAAATACCCTCAACCTGGTCTGTCACATCAGCATGTCTTGTTGGCAGTCAGATGTGTGTCCCACACACTCAACCACTTTGGAATGGACACTCTGTCCACATCAGACAGAGTACCTTTTTACATCTTTTCAAGCGAAACCTGGATAACTATATGGTTAATAGGACACACACCCTTGGGATACCACTTGTGTCCCTGTTGGACTGGGGCATCGGGTGCTGAATTGCATAATTATGGGCTAAACTCTGGGCTATGCTTATGAGGACCTCAAGGCCAAAAGCCTAGTAACCTCATATGATCCTAGGTATACCAGTTATGGCCCTGTGTGCTGTGATGGACTGTGCTGTTATGTGTCCACACCCATCACTGCCATCTACTTTGGTGTGTCCCCTATAGGCGATGTTCCAGTACCATGTCATACAGCTGCCATCCAACAAATAGGTGAGTGGTACTACAGGTGTATGGGGATAGTGCAGCAACATCTATGCAACACAATTACAGACATCACTGTAAACGCGCTGTAGGTTATCCTCCTTGTTGGTGTCAGAAATCCACAGTACACATATGTTTGCAGAATGTGTACATGTGCCTGATATATGTGGACCCTATGCCAGACAAATGTGGATGTCTGGAAACAGTTGGACAATACATAATGGCTGTTTCCAGACTGTGGAGAATCTGGCTGTCACATGCCAGACACCTCAGAAAACAGTTGTGGTACATTAATATCTGGTACTGTATTCATTCCCTTAAGTTGCATGCTAGATATCTGCACTCTGTTGCTGAGGCAGAGCCATTGTCCACTCACTACTACTAGCGATAACCTGCTGTCCTACTGTAGAGGGTCAACAGGTAGGATAGCCATAGCTCTCAGGCGATGAGATACAGGTGTTGAGTACACTGTGACCTATCCAGAGTACATCAGGAACAGTCAGAGACACCTGAACACTGTTTGAACTATGCCTGTGTGACATTCACTGTCTGAGAGGAGCAAACTGACAGTACATCATGTGATATGCCAGCTGTATCCACCAGTAGTTACTGTCACTATTGTCTAATACACAATTCAGTAGCATTCATATATGAGCTGGCCATTGCTGGTACAACTCAGGGGCCAGAGCTGTGATCTAGGTCACAGCAGACAGAGAAAAAGGCAAGCCTGCATGTGCTGTCCAGCTGACTAACAGCAACATGTCATCCCATGATATGGACTACAGACATAGTGTTGTAATCTCTATTTCCCATGACTGCACCCCCCTATCTGCATCCAATTACAAGGGGAATTCTATTACATACATTTTATAGTGCTGTACTCCTTTATGTGCAGAAATCCTGTGGTATAATGCTAGGATAGTGCAGTCTCTCTTCATAAAAAAGTCACAGACCTGTGTACCATAGGCAGCAGCTTGTCTTTTGTAGGTAATGCTCATGAACAGGTGATTCCCTGTGCACCAGTTTGTGGCTCACGCTTGCTAATTGCATCCAGCACAGCTTGGTTGCATTTTCATTAGTCAATGGCATGGCAACACAGTGCTATATTTTAGGCCTTCATGAAGGCCTTATCCATTTTCCTTCCCTGTGGGAAGGACATTGTCAAGGTGTGAGGACTACAGCATCACAGACGGTAGGTAGAAATACTGTCCACTGTTTGGATTTATGTGGTATGTCCACAGTTTTGCATGCTATGTTTGGCCATTGTAAACAGACGTTCTGATTATGTGGCAGTTTACTGTTTAACAATGTGGGTTGAGGTCAGTAAGGAGACAGACTGATGTGAGTGTCATGCATCATTTGCATCAGAATATGCATGGTGCTGCAGTAGCCACTGGTCTATCAGCTGTGTATGTTTGTAGGGGAAGACTGTGACACATTTTCCTGTCACTTGACCATTCCCCCCTCACCCCATTATGTATGGGTGTTGCGTGGATTACCTTTTCTAGGGGTTTAGGAGGTATGGCAGGTCTGTAACAGGTAGCTGAACATACTGATGCATATTTTGCAGGCTGCAGCTGCTGCATTATGCCCAGGAGTCATACTGGGGATTGTGAACACATTGGGGGACAGCAAGCTGTATATGTCAGTGAGGGAGCAGTGTCAGCTCTGCTGTCACTGCATAGTCAGGATAAGGGTACCTATAACAGTCCAGGTGCCTCTGGTACATATGTTATGTAATAGTGCCATCCAGAGAGTGGTAGCTGACAAACAGGACACCTATACATATTTGTGAAGTGTGTCCCAACATACAGGCCTTTGATGTGTTAATATGGGTGGCACTGACTGCAGTAGCAGCAACCAGTTCTGCTGGAAATTGGAGGTCTCAGTTATTTATTTGTTTTATTGACAAGCATGTACTTCACGTAAAACAGACTGGAATTGAAGCCACGACTGTGGGTGTCAAAATGTAACGCATGTTAGGAATATAACAGATAGTGCTATTGAGGCAATGCTATAGTAGGTGTATTTGCAAGACATATGTGCATGCATACAGTGTGTTACGCAGAATTTGCATGAACATGTGTGATCGTATGGGTATGACATGTGACAATGAACTGTCTGTCATGATTTTGCAACCTCAATCTGCAATGACGTGCCAGTATTTCTGCACACAGAATAGGTTTTGTGACAACCATACCAAAAGTAGGTGGCACGACTATGGAAATTTTGCAACAGTCTGTGCAGTTGTCAGCTCTACCTGATATTGTAGGCCTCATTTACATCCATCAACATGTATTTGGCTGTGTACTGGTTTGATGTCTGCATCACAGTCCCAAGTATGCTGGCATTTATCCTATTATATGTGAATGTAGTGTGTCACTGGCAATCAGGATATGTTTATAGAAACACTTACTGTTCATCAGAGCTGATTGGCCTAGTGGGCTAATGCACTATGATGTGGCTAACAGGGTCCCAGGTTTGAGAGTTGGCAGGGGTGATTGTTTTGCTAATGCCCATAACAGTGTCAGGAACATATAAAGTGATTATAGATTCATATGTTCATAGGTGTTTACTAGACTAACGACCACAAGGGCCTTTTTAAACCTAGCCATGAATCCCATGAATTCTGATACCCTTGATAAGTGTAAGCATGGGCCTGGGAGATGAACCATTTACAGGTTACCTGCTTGCATCAGAGGCATAGGTGCCAAACCAGGGATGAATTTCTTGTTTTCCATCCAATTGTCCAAGTTGCACTTCAATTGGATTAGGGAGGAACTCTGCATCATATGGATGGGGAGCCTGCTCCATAGAAGAGGTAGTCTCTAGGATACACACCTATCTCTGCAGCAGGTCCTATTTATATCACAGGCAAGGTTTACGGCTTTAGAATGGGTAATTCTGGTACTGTTTATTTTGTGGATATGCAGTAGGCTCATCAGAGTGGGGTCGGACAATGCCCTGTATGTCAGGCATGGATCTCCCCTCAAAAGCCTGTAGAAGACAGAATACAAGGTTAGGGTCTTGATGCAGTCTGCATAGGACATATTACTTATGCCCTGTATTTTTTTAGTGATGAACCTCTGTGGGTGCTCCAGTTGTTGGATATGCCTGGTTAGATACATACCAAAGGGGGCATTGCACACAATGATAGGTCTGATGAATGCTGAGTACAGTGGAACAATGACTTCCTTGGACTTAGATGCCATACCTTTGTTTATAAGTTGCACAACATATAATGATTTCCTCACCACTGCAGACACATGATAATCAAAGGATAGATTACTATCTATGTGCGTCCTTACATCTCTGACTACTGGGTCAACTCTAAGGGGTGTGTTGTCAATATGATAGTTACCAAGGATGGATGACTTCTCAAAGGCTACTATTATGAAATTCTTGGCATTTAGTTTTAGTCGACTCTGACAATAGTTGTTTGTCTGTGTTAGCCCCTCCTGGAGAACATTTGTGTCAGTGTGAGATTCAATAACAGCTCCTAATTTGCAATCCTCTGCAAATTTAGTCAGCTAGAGGCCAATGACACTGGCCTTGACTTCTGAGAAATAAATGCCAAAAAACAGCAGTCCAAGGACTTAACCCTGAGGGGCTCCACTTGTGACTGGCCTCTTTGTAGAGGTGGACTCCCAAATTCTAACTTTCTGGGTCTTGTCTGTGAGCCAGTTGGCTATCCACTGGGTGACATACAGGTTTGTACCTAACCTCTTGAGTTTGTCAAAGTGGGGTATTGTGTCAAATGCCTTGGCCAGGTCAAGGTAGGCAGTGTGAACAATTTTACCCTCATTCATTGCTTTGGTGACATTCTCAAAAAAGTCCACCAGGTTGAGTAGGCATTATCTGCCCTTGACCAAACTGGGTTGGGTCCAGTGTCTGGAGGTTTACTATATCTCTACTGATCATCTCCATGATAATTCTTTCCATGGATTTACATATAAGACTAGTGAGACTTATGGGTCTGTAGTTTCTAGGCTATGTAGGTTGCTCACCTTTTTTGCAGAGGGATGACTGCTGCCTTTCTCCATTCATGAGGTATGAAGGCTGTTTGGAGGCTACAGTTAAATAGTAATTCTAGAGGCCCTGATAGGTCATGTTTCATGCTATTTAGAAGGCATCCTGGGATATTGTCTCAGTCCATTGATGGAGTGTTTTTGGTCTTTGAGAGAGCATTAAGGACCTGTTCCCTAGTGATAGTAGAGGGAGTTATATTTGAAGATATTTCCTGAGGTAAGGTTGAGGGGGAGGGAGGAGTAAAGTTGGAGCTGAATTTATTAGCCAGGACGTTTGCTATATCTTCTGGTTCGTAAAGGCAGCTCCATTTCCAACGAGTTCTGTACACAATTGTGTATTGCCTTTAAGGTTGTGGACATAGCTAAAGAATTCTTTATTAAAGATTTTCAAAGTGGGTTTAAGATGGTTTGTGTGACACAGTGTGATGTGCTGCTTAGCACCGCTTAAACCCATGCTAATTCCAAAAAAGAAAAGAAAAAGGTGATGATAAAAAAGTGGTGAAATGGGGTCAAGCAGGGAGAAAAACAATGAAAATCAGGTACAAATGTGCAGGACAGGTGCAGGAAAGGACCAAAGCTCTCCATTTCTTGCACAGTAACAGCTGTGCAGGTTGTGGATAATTTGGAATTTGGAGCCTTACATCCCAGAGAGAGAAGTATGGACAACATAACTTTTGTTGATTAATTGCTGTAATGATTGATTGGGTGAAATGGAGAACTATGTATATGGAGATATTTTTTTGTGGGACAGAGACTCTTTTTTTTAAGTAGAGAGTGGAATGTTGGGGAAGGGATATAGGTACATGTGGGGAGGTAAGTTGCAAACAGGCAAGAAAGCATAAAGGGGTGGTGTATGACACATGAAGTGGGTAAACACCCTGGACAGGGAGGGTGTTGTAGAATCAGACAACCAAGTACCTCCAGATGGCAGCAGTGGGACTGAGCTCCTCACCCATGGGCA
This sequence comes from Protopterus annectens, assembly GCF_019279795.1. Classification (NCBI taxonomy): domain Eukaryota; kingdom Metazoa; phylum Chordata; order Ceratodontiformes; family Protopteridae; genus Protopterus; species Protopterus annectens. The sequence goes on from NC_056730.1 coordinate 203,059,978, forward strand.
GTCACCACTGCTCCTTCATGGCCCTGAAGGTGGCTGTGCTGGGTGTTGGGCATCGGGGCCAACCTACTCCTCCAGGTTGGCCAGTCTGCCCTCAATCCAGTGCAGGTGATTGTCCAAGCAATGGTGGACGATCCTGAGCACAATCCCTGGTAGCTGTCAATGATTGACCACTCCCTCTCTGCGCCTGCTCTGGTGGAAGGGGCCCCATCCCCTGAGGCAGTTCAGCCCATAGGTGGTACAGGACCACCAGAGGTGTATCTCCAGGTTTGGTCCTAGACATTCTGGGACCAGGTGCCATAGCTGGCTGAGGCAGGGTAGTCAGATCACCGGAACCAGCCTGCCCAGTCGAGCTATGGTTTTGAGGTTTTTCAAAGTGTATAGGTTAGTAATTAAGAGAACATGTGGTCAGTTGTAACAGCATGCTAGAACAAATCACATAACCCAGTAATGTGACATTGCATGGCAAATAGAACACAACAATAATTTGGATAACAGTCAGTGTTTTTACAGCATGTCAGTTACAGTTACAGCATAAGGCCAACAACATAGGTAATTCAACAAGGTATGTTAGTATGCAAACATTAGAATACATAACAATTATAAAACCCAAGGCCCACCATAACATTTAGAGAACAACATATGTTAAAAGTAAACCATACCCTATGTATAAGAATAATAAATTATGAAGCAGATAAGGGGTGGGGGAGAGAGAAATACATGTCATTACTACCAGTATAGGTTATATTGTTTGCAACAGAACTCTTATGTACTCTACAGGTCTGCCCTTAATTTATGTATACAAGTGCCCTATAGCTTCTGTAGCTCTTACATACCTCTCAAGCTATCCACATTGGACAGTATGGGCCAAGCACCACTACATGGAACTATTATGTGTCAGAACATATGTGGCTACTAAGATGTACTGTGGACTGATTTACTGTGACTGTGCTATTGAGACAAATCATGTGGCTGTTAAATCTGTGTCCCAGGGACTTGGCAACAGTGATCACAGTCTGTGGCAGCATGGCACTTGAGAGACATGCATCGTGCACATTACAGTTTATGCTTATCATGCCATCCTTGGCAGGCATGGGTTAGACTATCAGCAGACATTCACAGACATACCAGGTATACAGCCATGTCAAGATTAAACAGTTTTATGTGTTTTAATAACTTGTATTAGTATTGCACTTGTTGACTTATTTACTGCAGCCTTATCACCTTGCTGAGCAATGCTGTTTACACTCTGGTACATCTGGACACACAAATTAGTAACCCATTTGAACAGCAACTACAGCCATTTATTTACCTGCAATTCCTGTGGGGGGAGAACATCTGTTAACAATACATTACAGTTTGTATTAATATTTAGTAGTACTTGTCCCTGGGTTTGAACCCCTGTCTGTGTGTAACAACATGTATATCATACCTAGCATTTATCACACTGAGCTATTTCTGAGTATTGATTGATTTATATATGCCTAGACCTCACCTGGTAACAAACTGTGACCTGGTAATAGAGGTAGAGTGCCATACAAGACTGCAGTGACACTTGAACACACATGCATGAGATTCATGCATGACAGAGATAGTAGATGAACTGTGTATTAATACTTGGAATACAGGTGTACACATTTAACCCCTACTGGATAGGAATATGTGTGATGTGTACAGACCATATTGGAGTGCTGGGTTGCCTACCTGACCCATATATAGCTGTAGATGTTATATTTGCAGTCAATAGCTATTAGAGTTTCATCCTTGCCTACTGCAGTTTAACTGAGTTCAGGAATGCATAGAGCGGTAATGCAATGGTTAACGTAAGACAATCCTGAGACATTATTATACCTTATCCATTACTATTCTAGGTTCAAATCTTAGTGCAGAACACTATATCTCATATTACAGCTTCACATCTACACTTTAGCACAACAGTGTATCAGCTAACCTTCAGTGACTTCATGCTATTATTCCAGTGTTTACTTCACAGCACTTGTAATACTCGATTTCTTGACAAACAGCCAAAAATATACACATTTTGCACAATACAGCTTTATTAAGGGTGACTTGAAACAGTGATTGGTATACATCTAACAGTCTTTATTGATGAACACTTTAGATGATACAGGTGTTGCAAGACAGCTGTTATTCCACAATTTATGCAGTAGTAACTTTATTTCCTTAACAATTCTGAATGCAGTTGAACTTTATTTCCTTAACACTGTGACTGAGGTTGAACTTTATTTCCTTAAAATTATGAATGTAGTTGAATGTATTTCCTTAATATGAATGCACCTGTACTTCATTACCTTAACATTATTAATTCAGTATAAACTTTTATTTCTTTAACATTATTAATGCAGTTGTAACTTTCTGTACTTAACATTAGCAGGTTTCATGCTTTCATCTATATTTAACTGTACCTGGCATTACTCACTTATATCAGTCCAGGTCAATGACCACATTCATTGCAGTACACTCAAAACAGAAAATGTCTACTGGTAATTACTACTGTACTCTTTTTTTTTATTTATTTTGGTATAGATTGCAAGATACATCTGTACTCACAACACTCATGGCACAACCTGGCCAAGCACCCTGCATGGCCTCCAGGCTGCGAGCTCTCTCCTCTGCAGCTGTAGGGAGAGAAAAACACCATTATGCCTACCTGTCTATCACACATTCATACTTGAATTTGGTAAAACAATGATTACGATACTTACAAACTTGTGGGGCATTGTCAGCCAGAGCATCTTGTATCAATGTGGCCAAGAGATCCTGATTCCTATGCTTCAGGTCATAATAATGGTGATGCACCTGCTCACCTGTGCGGGGGATACCAGTTGCACTGCTGAGGCTGAATGTCAGCTGGTCCCAGGCCTCTGAGTTGTATTCCAACCCCTGGTACTGGACCTGCAGCAGATGGATGTCATGATCTTTCACAAGGAGTCCAACCATGACCCTTGACTCCAAAATGCCCCACAGCTGTGCCCAGAAATGTGTACACTCTCCAACTCCTGCCATAGTCTCTGCCAAGATCAAACACCAACAGATACTGACTGAATTCCCACCTCTTGCACTTAAATAGGACTGTTTTCCTGCCCTTTGCCACCAATGGGCCATTTTTAAAAATGCGGCGCTTTGCATAGCACCAGCTAAATGGAGCTGCTCTTTCCTAAGAAGTGCTAAAACAGGTCCTGTTTAAGCACTGTTTGGCTTAGCAGTGCTTTGCAGAGCTTAGTTAAGGACAAACCACATTAAAAATAAATAAATAACTAAAATTAAATAATTTGTTCATTAATACTGCTTTATTATTATGTGTATGTATTGCACTCCTCTATTTCCTGACCCTATGTATTTTAATTTCTTTATTTTAGAGTTTGTATTTTAGGTATTGTAGACTTGTGTGTAACTGGATCTTTTCTCCTCAGGTCTCCAGTAACAATGGGCTTCTGGCCCAGCTAGATTAACCTGGTTAACATATGTCAATATATACATCAATAAAATAAAAATTAATTTAGAAAACTTTGCTATCAGATGTAAAAGTTGAATGGCCTGTCTGTGTATTCGAACCATGCACCTACTGCACACAGGGCCACGAATCTAACCATTCAGCTACATGGCTATGATGACTACTGCTATGCATTTCTATATAGCTATCAGCTACGTTTAAGCACTGCAGAGCACCGTGCTGCACAAACACGCTCAGCCATGCTTAAACGTGACCTTTGAAGTTAAAAGTAAAAGTATCCAGTTTCTATTTTTAGATGTCTGGCACATGTCCATTGCTATATGCAGTGCTGTGCAAATACACACACACACACACACACACACACACACACACACACACACACACACACACACACACACACACACAAAAAAGGGGAATAAAATATTTAACTTTAATATTTCAGTGCCATCCAGCACTTTGACAGTGGAGAGGTGTGTTACTCATCTCCGGACACTGTAACACACCCCCTACACTGATTCAGTAACCGTGTTACACAGCTCACTCTCAGTAGCGTGCCTTCATTAATATGGAAGGTGCGTTGCCGAGGGGGAGTCACAGACACAACCATTGTACCCTCCATGTAGGACTTACACTATTCCTACATGGAGTTTATTAAATACCCACCATAGGCTTTATGATTTTTTTTTCATAAGATCATAGGAGTTAAAGGCAATTCAGCCACAAGGCCCTTTTTCACTTGTCAATACCCACCCTTAAGGTTTCCTTTCCTTTCATGGAGGGCCAGATCAGTCATATCAGGGCTAAATTTGTAAATACTCTTCCAGTTGTCTAGCTCATTTTAAAGACAGGCAGTGTGTCCCACTGCTTAATTTGATTCTTGGGTGGCGAAAGCCAGGGTTCATTTTTTGGCTAGGCTTGTATGGGTCCTAGGGCTGATAGCCTAGTACCTACCTATGAACCTGTGAGGGAGTTAGTTCCAGAGAAGTGATAGGCATCGTGTGATAAGTTTATACTTCTTCCTAGTCTTATTTATTTGTTGGAGTAGATTCAATTCTCAGACCATATTATTACCTGGACTGTTTGATTTATTAAGGCAAAGGATTTATTGGACTGTTGAATCCCTCATAGCCCTCTATATGAGACTAAAGTCACCCTTGAGGAGTCTATATGAAACTGAGCAAAGGGACATAGCCTCCAGTCTTTCCTAGTAGTTAAAGAGATTGAAGTCCCTGTTATTTTCAGTTACAAACTTCTGTGGTCTCTCCAATTACTTCATATCATTAGTTAGGTGCATCCCAAAAAGGTTGTTGTACTCAATGATGGGTCTAATTAGTGCAGAGTACAAGGAAGTGAGAACTTCTTTAGATCTGGAAGATATACCTTTATTGCTAAGCTGTGCAAGCTAAAATGTCCTAATCAGTGTTAAAATGGGATGGTCAAACTTATAGGAACTGTCTAGCCATAAGTCCTGGCTTCTCACAACAATTTAATTTTATAGGTTCTTAAGTTCATAGGTGTTTACTAGGCTAACGACCACAAGGACCTTTTTAAGCCTAGCTATGCATTTAAATAGTATGTTATCTGTGTTATCTATACTGTTAGAAGTAGCTAGTGGTGCTTATCAAATGTTAGATGTTTAGGTGCTGAGCTTGAGTCCAAGTTTTATCACATATTCTGTAATTCTTTTCTCCACTGTCACTAAAAAATACTCTGAACCATACTGAAATTCTTTGTAAGGGATTTTATCAGTGCCTGAGTAATTCAGATATCTAACATATCTTTATATCAGTGTGTTTCATGTCTGAAGTCCATGTTTCTGCCTTAACTACTTTTTGTTTGCTCATTTTATAGACGTTCTATTCACTGAATAGAGTCAGCAAAATACTACTGATTGCAATGAACTGACATGTGCCTCTGTAAATGAGCTGTACAATTCTGGAAAACATGGCATATTGTTTTTGTTCACATTCTATAGAAATTATCTATTAACTATTTTATTATTATTATTATTATTATTATTATTATTATTATTATTATTATTATATTGTGTGCCATGACTATTATGAAAGAATGCCCAAGGAATTATTATTTTGGACCATAAAATATTTAAACAATATAGTATCTTTTATTCTGAGTGAAAATGTGATGACACTAGGGAGAATTGAAATGTATGTAGCTGTGGTGCAGTGATGACATTTGTTTTTCTGTGATGTTGGCTGCTGTTTCCATTTTCATCACAAGGTCAGTAGAGAGAACTGCTGCTAAGTAATAAGAGCTTTACAGAATCTACTTTGATGAAGATTGAGGACTTAGACACCTGAATTCCTTGACAAAGTCAATTGCAAAAGGACACGTCTAGGCAGTCATAGCCAGGTAATTCTCTTTACCCTAAGATCCCGCCATCCTGGTTTGACTATAAGTACATGGGTGCAGGTGCAAAACCCCACTCTTTGAACATTGCATTCTTCCAAAAAGATTTTAGTGTGTAGTGAACATCACCAGATTACCTTCAAGTAGCTTTGCCATCAGTTTTCTTAACCATATTTAGCACCTGAACTTTGATAAACGTTTCTGCAATGAAATGATTTTCACTGTCCCACTGTTGACCTATAGCTCTGATAATCATTAGTGCACACTGATGCAGAGACAGCATTTCACCAGGTTAACTTTAATTTTTTAACATCCATGCTCTCCTGTTTTGGCCTTCCCAGTGCATTTATACATTTGATACAAACTTTATATAAAGAGACTTCTGTTAAGATAAAAGTGGGAGATCTTAAGGCTCGAATTTCCGCAGATGATTTCTGTGATCAGGGTGTTCATTTTTATTACTTTTTGATATTTAGTACATACCTGGCTTTTCTTCTCCACAGTTTTTAATCCATATTACAAGGCAACTTTGCATCTTTTTATGGGAAAACAAACACGATGGGGTGTCTTAGAATCTCTTAATACCCCCCTGGTGTAGATGCAGAGCTATGAGTTCCAGACCTCAAATCTACAGCAAAGCAATGACTCTGAAAATTCTTCAAAATATCCTTAATCCTAAGTATTGTCCATGCTGGAACGCTATCATTTTACACGAAATGCTGGCGCTGGATTGTGTCTATGAAAAGGTTTTTCAAGGACACCCTTTACTGTCTGGTGGTCAGCTTTGTTAGATAAAGGCACAGGGTCAACAAGTAAAGTTTCAAGAGCTTTTCATTGCAAAATATGGAGATCAGACTCCCATTCAGAAGACAAAGACTTTATATCCGGATAAATATTTCTCTGATTATATTGGGAACAGTTGTTGCAAAACCAGAATTTTATAAGCTGGCATACGTTTAAGGAAACCTGGTAAGTTCCAGCAGATACATCATAAAGTATTACAAAATAGAGTAGTTAGAAGAGGCCATCAAGTTAGATATAGATCTAGAAAAACAGCAGCCACCAAAGAGCCAGGACTGGAACGATCAGGGATAAGTGAGTCATAAATCATATCTACTACCTGCTTTTAACTTTCCAGTAGAAGGAGTTTGATAAAGTCATTAAAGGCTAGAAGAATGAATTAAACTTGGTTATAGTGAAATGATCCTGGTCTGATATTGTGATCTATTACAGATATGTATCCATTGTCCAGAACAGTATCCAGTTTATTTGTACTTTGGTAAATATTTGACTCTAGGTTATTAGTATTTCAAATGTAATTTTGTATTTACTGCCACAAATGTAAATTCTGTATGTATTAGATTGTAAAATGTGATCTATACTTGGAGCTTTTCTCCTTGGGCCTCTGCTAAAAAATGGACACATATCCCAGTAAACAAATGTTAAATAAATAAACAAATACATTTCTAGGGAACATCTTTTTTTTTTTTTTTTTTTTTGTGGCAGTGCCTTTACAATTTTGTATACTCCTGAATGGGTATTTAAAATGTCTGCAAGGGCAGATACATTTTGCTGTAAATGGGGACCCTAACATAACTCTCAACTATCCACATTTTTGAAGAATGTCCAAATTTTTGCCTCATATTTTTGGTCTATTCCTCATGAAATTTCTGATTTTCTGGCAAATATGGAAGATCTGAAGATTGAAATCCCAAAATAATGACATACATTTTAGTTTCAGACCTCAAACCCTTCAGGAAATGCATGGTAACACAAATCCTGTTATTTTATCAAGTTTCTAAGTTTATATGAGCAATATTTAAAATCTGTCCCTATTTTTAGACTTTTGCCCCCTCCCCCCCATTTTGTCAGGCTTTGTCCAGATTTCTAGCACCAAAAAGTTGAGAGGTATGGACCCTAGTCTGGAAAGTTGGCACCACATCTTTTTGGAATGCTCTAAAATAGAACTTTTCATCTCCAGCAGCAGGCCCTTCTAGATATACTCTTCCAAGGGACAAAAGTTTTCCTTGTCTAACCTATTAATCTCTGCTGAGGATACCTAAAAGGCCTAACTTTATTATGTGCTATATCTTTGTTATATAACAAGTGGTTTACAAGACAGTGGAAAAATGTAGAACACCCTAATTTTCATGAACCTACTGGGTAAGTTAATGAACTATGTAACATGGAGTTAAGTCCCTGCTTTAGAAATCAAAGGCAGAAAATAATCAAGAAATGCAGTAAATGGAAAGATGTTTTGGAAAATGAATAAGTATGTTAAAAATTTAAGATATCATTGGTAACCCATCCTGGCTGTGAATGTTATAATTTACCTGTATATGATCTGGCTTCAATAGATGTCCTTATGTGATGTAGATTTTTTTTTTTTTTGTTAAATACTAATGAGCATTGTATGTCTGTATGTTTTTACTCTAAACACAATGTTGTAAATACTGTTTATTTTTGTTGCATGACTTTATTTATTTATAAGTTTGCTTACTGGGGTAGAACACTGATCCCATGGGACCAATCTCAATCTCAGCCCTCTGTTTTAACTGTTATTAATGTATTAAAGCACTGTTAGTTAATAATATATTTAAAAAAAAAACTAGTCAGTGTACCACAAAAAATGTAGCAAAACTTACTTGTATAAGAGCACAGTAGGGATTAGTTAGAAAGGTAAATATAACTGAGTATTCACTTAAAAATCTCTGTTGTCATCAGAAAAGCATGTGTATTATGATTATGTCATTGTTCTCACTTTTTAGTTTGAACTTAATCCAAGGCTGGCATAATTTCCCCAGTATTCACTGACCTAATTCTGAATGATGCACATAGTGGAAAACGTATGTCATTTCATTTTCACCTCATGTGTGATATGAACACAGTGTTCAGTATAATACGTGACATTGCAGTGAGAATACCAGGTTCCAGCATACAGATGGTATTAACTGTTTATTGATAAGGAATATCACCATTTTGTTTTACATTACCTGAAACATGTCTTCATGCATTTAATTTTTTTCAGTGCCATAATTGTAAAATCCTTTTGCTTCCTTTGTTGCATATAAAATCATCTCTTGCCAACACTGTAGAATATTTAAGACACTTATTTTTCTCCCACTATTCGTCAAAATAAATTTTATATTCAGAAGTTAATATATTCACTATGTCCGATGCCCATACCCTAAGGTCATCAAGAAACATTAAATGATGCCATGCTGATTTTTCCTTTCAGTTAAACATCTGTCAAGTAAATATTTAAACTTTACAATGTTCTTAGACTCCCTTATCATTACAGGTGATTTATTCCATAAGTTGGATACAGACTGTGTTAAAAATGAATCCCTTCTACAGCTACACTTACATGGTTAAATCAGTTTAACAGACTGATATTTTAACACTCTTGTTGGTTCAACACTGTTCAAGGCCAAACCTGTTGCCATAATATTGAATTTTGTCCCTTAAAGCCCCAGCAAAGTTTATCTGTCAACACTCTACAAGCACAGCCATTAAGATCAAGTCCTTTCAACCTTACATTATAAAATTTATAGAGTAGTAAATAGACAAGCATGTGGGGATTGTGAACCACATTGGAATGCTTTGTAATGCTTTGTAAGTGTCTTGATCAGTGCCCGAGTGACTGATATATTTGCTATATTTTTATATCTTTATCTTAACATGTCTGAAGTTCATGTTTTTGTCTGAACTACTTTTTTGTTTTCTCACTTTATGAATGTTCCATTCACTGAGTACAAAAAAGTCTGCAAAATACAGTTGCTGCACTTTTGATGGTAATGAACTGACAATTGTTCCTGTAAATCAACTGCACAATTCTGGAAAAAAATGCCATATTTCTTAATGATTTGCAGTGTTTTCTTCATCGCTCACATTCTATAGCAGTTATCTGTCAACTATTTTTATTATTATTAACTTATGTATGTTTTTAGACAAATTGAATGTTCTCTGTCAGGACTAGTATTCCAATATGCCTGATGAATGATCATTTTGGACCATAAAAATTTAAACAAGATAATATCTTGAACACTGAGTGAAAATATGCTGACGCGAGGGAGAACTGAAATTTATGTAGCTCTGAGTCAGTGATGCTCTATTTTTTCTGTAATACTGGTTGCCATTTTCATCTCTAGCTCTGTAGTGAAACTACTATGACATAATATGGGCTTCACAGAATGCGTTTTGCTGAAGGTTGGGAACTGCTGAGAGACTTACATGAATTGACAAAGTCAGTAGCAAAGGGATACATCTAGCTAGTTATAAGCTGGTAATTATCTCTACTCCAAGGTCCTGTCACCCTGGTTTGGCTATAAGTACAGAGGTACAGGTATAAAGCCATACTTTTTGAACATTACATCCTCCCACAAAAGATTTTTAGCGTTATACAGAAATCAGACATACTACCTTTAAATAGTTTTGCCACCAGTTTTCCTACCCATATTTGTCACTTCAGGTTTGATAAACTTTTCTGAAACTAAATGATCTTCATTGTCACAATATGGATCTACGGGTCTGTGACTCATTTTTAATCAACAATTGACAATGTACCACAAAAAACATAGCAAAACTTGTTTATATAAGATTGCATTAGTTAGAAAGGTAAGTATAACTGAATATTTCTTTGTGGTGCATACAGATTACCTATTACTAAGGCATATGCGTTTTATGTTTAATTATTTTTTTCTTTATTTTTCAGTTTAAATGTATCTAGGTTTATCGGCACACCCCTTTATTCACTGACTTAATACCAAATGATGCACATTGCAGAATACTTATATGTCATTTAATTTTTCCTCATGTGTAACATGCAAAAGCTGTACAGTATTCTAAACAACACTGTAGCAACAATACCAGGTTCTAGCATACAGATTGTATTAACTACTGATAGATCCAGGAATAACAGCATTTTGTTTTTTATTACCTGAAACATATCCCTTTGCATTAAGTTTTTTCAGTGTCATAGTTGTAAAATCCTATTACTTCATTTCATCATCATCATCATCATCATCATCATCTCCCTTTTTCCCATTTTCTGCATAGGGACAGGGAATCTTGTTAACTGCTTGCAATCTCTCTCGATTCAATGCCACATGCCTGCCTTCTTCAACGCTCAAGTCTAACTGTTGCAGATCTTCTTTCACACACCATCTACTTCTTTGCTGGACATCTTTATTTCCTCTTACCTTCTTCCTGTCTGTCCCAAATGTTCTTCACCAGATTGTCTTCTGCTTTTCTCTACATGTGTCCAAACCACTGTAATCTGTTCTCTTTGATCTTTTCTGCAATTCAAGTTACTTTGGATTCTGCTTTTATGTCCTCATTTCTTCATCTGTCCCACAAAGTGCATCCTACTACCCTTCTCAGGCACTTAATTTCAATCACCTCTAGCTTCTTCATCTCCTCTGCCTTTACTGCCCAGGTTTCTGTACCATACAGTAGTACTGGTCCCATCGCTGTCTTGTACACCTTACATTTCAGCTTCTTTGGCATTCTTCTGTCATAGACTACACCTGACACTCTATACCAGATGGCTGCAGACCCACTGATTCTAGCTTTGACTTCTTCATTCAGACTTCCCTTTTCCTCAACCACCCTTCCCAGATACTTGAAGCTATTTACCTGTTCCACTATCTTCCTTTCTATCTCATTTCTCAGCTTCTTCTGATTTCCCCAGTTTGCTGCCATTACTACTGTCTTATCTGTGCTTAGCTTCATTCCATGTGCCTTCAGTTTTGCATTCCAGTGCTTTATACTTTGATGGAGTTCTTGCTCAGAGTCTGCCTGTAATGCCACATAATCTGCATAAGGCAATTTTATTAATCTTTCCCCTCCAACCTTTTTGCTAAAGTAGTCCATCACCAGTATGAACAGCAGTGGGCTCAAAGCTGAACTCTGGTGTACACCCACTTCCACTCGCAACCCCTCTTTGAGGCCAAACACTGTTCGTACTTGAGTCATTGGGTCCTTGTACATAGCCTGCACTAAATCTACCAATGTTTTGGGGACTTTGAACCGCTGCAGTACTGCCCAGATCAGCTTTCTTGGGACCTTGCCATATGCTTTCTCCAAGTCTAGGAATACCCAGTTGGACCCTTCCCTCATCTCTATCTTGTTCACAACTATCTGTCTCACTGCAAACATTGGGTCAGTTGTGCTGCATCCTGTTCTGAATCTGAAATGCTCATCTCCCATCTTACATTCTACTCATTTATCAATCACTCTCTCTAAAACTTTCATGCAATGTGATAAGAGTTTGATTCCTTTGTACTGCCCAGAGTTGTGGGTGTTCCCTTTGTTCTTGTACACTGGCACAAGTATGCTTATTCTCCAGTCATCTGGGATACGCCTTTCTCTCCACACTGCTATGAGTACCCTCAGAAGCCATTTCTCCCCTCTCTCAACCAGCATCTTTATAAATCTGCTGTGACCTCATCTGAGCCTGCTGCTTTCCCTGACTTCATTTTTCTTAGTGTTATTCTTACTTCTTCTAGGATAGGCTCTGATTCTTCTCATCATTCTGGTACAGTACAGCTTCTGTGGGGTTTTCTTCATTCAGAAACTGCTGGAAATACTCCCTCCATCTGCCTTTGATGTCCTGTGGACTGGTGAGCAGGTTGTTGCTGGTATCCATTATGAAGGGTGTCTGTCTTCTTTTTCTGTCTTTGCCTTGTAACTTGATACAGTTTCTTTGTACCACCTAAAGAGTTTCTTTCCAGAAGTTGGTAGACTGCCTCTGATACCCTATTCTTTGCTATTGCAACTACTTTTTTAGCTGTAAAATCCTAATACTTGATCTGTTGTACAGAACATAATTTCCTTCTGACATTGTAGAATGCTTACATGGATTCTCTCTCCCATAGACATCAAGATAAATTTAAAGCTCATAAGTTAATAATTTCACTATTTCCAATTCTCATACCCTAAGTCATCAAAAACTATTCAATGATGATATGCTAATTTTTCCTTTCAGTTAAACATCTGTCAAGTAAGCATTTAAATGTTTAAGCACTCTTAACCTTTGTTATCATTACAGGTAATTTATAACATAAGTTGGGGATAGATTGGTTTAATAATGTTTCCCTTTTACAGCTGCACATGTATGGTAAAATGTTTAACTTACTGATTTCATAGCACTCATGTTGGTTCACCACAGTTCAAGCCCAATATTGTTTCCATAGTTTTGTATTTTAAAGTCCAGACATAGTTTACTTCTCAACAGTCTGTACAACTGTAAAGAGCAAGTTTTTTTATCATTACATTATATGCTTTATACAGTGATGATGGGATTAACGTTGTGATTTTTTATGCACAGATTGCAGTGATTTAACTTGTATCATGTACACTCCAATATACTTTTAATCAGAATGATATAAAGTTGCACACATAACCTCGATCCTTGATAGACATTGTTTCAAACAATTGTCATGCTTACTTCATTGTTTTAGCTATAATCTTTAAATGTAAGACAATCATTAATTGTTGTCAGTGGCACAACAAGTAGCACACTTGAGCTTAATGCAGAAGGCTGTGGGTTCTGTTTCCACAACAGGGAGACTGATTGCTGATTCTTCATCACAGCATAAGGGGGTGCCCTCTTTTGGGAGAGATGCTTGAGCTAGCAGCTCAAGCAATATGGTGTGCACTTGTGTGCTGCATTATTTCTCTGCAAGGGCAGATCCATTTTGCTATACAGGCATGTAATTCAGATGACTGCCTGAGTTCTCCATTTTTTCCAAGAGAAAACTGAATGCATTACAGAGTACAGAATGAGAAGTACATCAAGACAGCAGACCATGCATTTGGGTTGTAGCCCTGTGAGTAGAGATGAGCTGTATACTTGAAAACAAACTACAAATCTTTGCAAACATGGAATATACATAATTACTTAAAATCCTCTAAAATGTACAGCTGTGTGTTTGCTGTTACAGGAAACTATAATGCAAAAGTATATATCAAAATGAGAAAATTGGCAATGATGTCTCTATGAGGATAATATCATTTGCAATGTTGCTAAATGTGCAGTGGCTACATTCCAAGGTGACAACATATGGGATCTCCATGTAATTTCAATATGTCTGTAAAATTTCTTAAGTCTTGGACTTTTTTAAGGTGAAGTAGAACATATAAATATAGATAAAGATCTATAATAAAACACACACACACATACGCGCACATGCACAATACCTGTTTATGTACCTATGCTTGGTCTACTACAAGTGCTCATGTGCCAGCAGCTCAAATCACACCTGCTCATGCCTACTTACTTGAAAAAACATCAATAGCCAGATCTTCCCTAACTATTTAGCTCTTCCAGCACCTGCCACTATCAAACTGTTTAGCCCAACAAGAGCCCTAACTCTAACCCCATAACTGCCACCTGTTTCCTAACCTGAGTCCTCTGTCCATTACCCTAAAACTTCGACCACCTTCCCTAAACCTAAATTCCATGATTCCTCCCTAACCCTAAAATTTCCCTCACATTCTGCAAACCTAAGGCTCCCTTCCTGCTCACAAACCTTAAAAATCCCTCATGCTCCCTAAGCCTAAAATTTCCTTCACTCTTTCTAATCCTAAAACTCCCATCACACTCCCTAAACCTTAATCTCCCTTCTTGCTGCCCTAGTCTACACTCTAACCCACATCCACTTACTCCTCACAGCTGTCACACTGACTCAAATAACATGTCCTGGTAAGGGGTGCCAGCAGCTTGCCTGAGCTCATGTTCACATTTGATCATGAGGATCAGCCTACATGAGCAGTGTAGAATGTTTACAAACTATGGACCATGCTGGCCACACCAGTTTGCCAGAGGAGCAGAAGCTCATACATTTGATTGTTAAGTTTATAACTTACTGGCCATTAAGAAACTGGATTGACATAAACTCATGCTGACACCCTCCCAAATATATCCAAAATATTCCTGAAGAAAGTTAATGACTGACCTCTGATAGTTAAATGAAAAGTTCTGGCAGGCAGAGTATCACAAGCACACGTCACTCTGGTGATGATGAAACCACAGATATTTTAATGGTAAAATCCACAAATGAACAAGTATAAATGTGAGAGCTTTCGTTAAACTAGTGTTAACTTCATCAGACACCATTAAAATGCAAGACAACCATTATATACATGTAAACACACTCTAATTGGATAAAAATCGGAGGGGAGCTAGCTGAGCAACACTGCAAAAGAACATTAATTAACCTCTTAGTGACTGAATCACAGTTAAAACTAATACAACTTAAATACAACTCAGACTTTGTGATTAAAAGTTACTAGTCACATACTTATATTATAAGAAGTTATAAATTGACATAAATAGAAAAAACGGAAGAAAAAAGTTAAAACCAAGTCATTTTAAATTCACGTATTAAATATTCACATGATATAAAAACATTTCCGAAAGCTTAATACATACAAAAGTGCTTGTACTTAAAAAAAATTGTTTTAGGATAATTTATTCCTTTCTAGGGCTTTTAATTTCAATACAGGTGAGATAGATGTCCTGTCATTTATTCCGGGTCATCTTTCAGCCTGTAATAAAATTTGACACCTTAACTCCTTTAACTCTAACTGGAGTCCCCAGAGCTTTTCTTCTCTTATGTCTACGTGGTCATTTGCCATAAATGTGAAGTTGTGGCCAGTATTGTCTTGGGTATGCCTTGCTAACACGTTATTAATGTTATTCTTTCTTATGGTATAGTTGTGCTCATAGATTCTGGCATAGGTTCATAGGTTGACACTAGGCTATCAGCCCTAGGGCCTATGCAAGCCTAGCCATAACAACTCCCTGGATATTTCTTCCCACAATATTTACTTGTCTGGACCCCTGTCTAGCAGGGTGACTGACATAATCCCCAGGGTGACTTTCCTATCTCCCATCCAATCATCAAGGTTCCTTTTGAAGAGGGCCAGGAGGTGCTCTGCTTGACATGTATGGGCAGTCTGTTCCAGAGTATGGGGAGTCTCTGGGTCAGGAACCTATCCCTCCAGCATGTTTTGTTCATTGTGATGACAATAAGCAGGTCAGCATATGGCATCACAGACAAAAAGCATAAAATGATAGGCATTGGTCACATGTTGCCATGTGGATCACAGCCAGCAGCAGTTGTATTACCTTTTACATAGTGTGGTCTATACCATTCACTGTAAATTTGCTACCTGATTTCTCCTTGTAGCACCAGTTACAAGACTCACACTTGTACATCCTTTCACGTCCTGTTATAGCGTTGTTAAAACCTTTCCTCAAAAGGTGTTTCAGTTTTGAGCCTCTTCTGTATGTCACTATAGGTCTCTCTCCTATTTGCTGATAAGTCATCCATTAAAATGTCCCAGTTCCTATGAAAAATAGACATCAAATAATATGAGTCAGAGTTGAATGTGAGCACCATAGATCTACAAAAGGAACTCTTTCTATATTTATACATGTTTAAAGTATTCTTTTGTATATCACTAGATCATTGAGCAAATCTACATAATCCCTCCTCAAAAACAGAGTTTTTAAATTGTCACATTCTGAAAGAAAGTCTTCTTTATAAATCATTTTAACCAATGCACCAATTTGAGTTTATAGGTTTCTTTTCTATGAATTATAGTTGCATATTTTTCATTGTGTGTGTCTTTGTATAGATGGACATCAAGATAATTCATGTAGTCTTCCATATCAAACTGATATCGTCTTGGTATCTATAATACAGCTTGACCTTAGAGTAGTACTGAGACTGAAATACATAGTTAATATGCCATTACCATAGTGATGTCTGCATTGCTTACTGTACTTATTTCCTTGTTTCATTTGAAGTTACTGATTGCATGTTACCTGTAACACATTGCACTTAAGATACCTGTCACTTGCTCACTAAAGCAATTATATGAGTCAGCACTAAAATTAAAAGCACTACTGGCCCTGGTTTTCAATTATTAAGGAATTCCCAATATTATTCTAATGTCCAAAGGTGTGTTGTATTTCTGCTAGTGAATCTCCTTGATGTTACAACATGTCATGGCCACATGGAAAGGAACCTATCAGCTTGTCCCCCAAAATAGTGGTTTGATACACCCAAAAAATGGATTCATAATGGTGTTTGAAATGGTTGAAATGACCAGCAAAAGAAAGATAATTTTATCAGAATAATGTTTTTGGTTCTAATTCTCAGTATATTCCAATTGTCCCTGATGATATGAAGTTGTTAGTGTTTCTACCAAATGTGGTGGTTTGTGAGACTTGATGGTTGGCTTCTTTATTGATCTATGTCAATAGAGGCATCCATAGTCATAATTCTGAATAGCATAAATCTATTGTGCAAATCCTGAGCATGATTGACAAAAGTATTATTATCAATTACGCCTAGATCCTGATAAATTGTGATTTAGGGATGTTCTTTGTGTGTTTTGGATGAAAGCTGGATGCGTGGAGAATAGTATTATACTGAGGAATTTTCTGTAAGTTTCAGTTGTTAAGGTGTTATCATTGTTTCTAGTTACCAAAACATCCAAAAATGTAATTGATTTTTGGTCATAGGTAATTGTAAAATTGTATTCCCATTTATTATCATTCAGATATTCCATAAATTCCTGGAGATATGGAACATCCGACCAGCAATCATCCAGTATCTTCGCCAGATATCAATTTCTGGCAAAAACAAATTATGAGTGTCGTCATAGATCATAATTTGTTCAATATATGCCATAAACAGATCTGCATATATGGGGGCAAAAGATGCCCCCATAGCTGTACCTCTGATCTGTAGGTAACATTCCTGGTTGTAGAAAAAAACATTTTTAGTCAAAACATGCTCAGTCAGATTTAACAAAAGCGTATTGAATCCTGGTTGGTATATTTTGGATTCATTGAGCCAAAATTCAATTGCATCAAGTCCTCCCCAATGTGGAATGTTAGTGTAAAGTGAACTTACGTCCAAGGTACAAAGCCACCAATCTGAATCTAACTGCATGTCATTTACAATACTCAAAAATTGAGTAGTGTCTTGTATTCGTGATCTAACATATATCAATAAAGGCTTTAAATGCATGGTTAGAAATTCAGAAAGAGGTTCAGTAATAGACCCCATACCTGACACAATGGGCCTACCAGGTGGATGTAAAAGATCCTTATGTATTTTTGGTAGAAAATAAATATATTGTCTAGTGGGATCAGTAATAGTTAGATGATAGAGTGTTTTTTTAGTGATAATACCATTGTCAACAGCAGAGTTCAGAAAATCATCAATGTCCTTTTTAAATACTGAGGTGGGGTCCAGTGGCATTTTTGTATAATACTTAGCATCATTGAGTTGTTTATGTGCTTCAATATCATAGTCGCTCCAATCTAACACTACCACTGCCCCTCCTTTATCTGCGTTGATAATTACCAAATCTTTATTACGTACAAGTTCCTCTAGACAAGATTTTTCACCATCAGTCATGTTATTGGACATAGGTATATCATAGTTATGCTTAAAATGTAGCTCATTAAGTACACTTTGCAAAAAGAGGTTAACAGTTGGATGCATAGGGGGAATAAACTTGGAGGTGTGATATTTGAAGGATTCCATTTGTAAGTATTCTGGATCATCTCGATCCTGAAAAAATAATTTGAGGTTGATGAGTCTGCAAAATGCAAATAAATCATTAGTGAATAAATCTTCTGGAACAAAAAAGCCAGGAATGAAAGATAGACTTTTTAACCAATCAGCATGGCTCTACTTGTTTAAATTCAGCAACTTTGACAAGCCTCCTTGCTGTACACTGAAGAAGGCTAGGTTTATAACCAAGGCCGAAACCGGTTTGTGCTAGGATGCCATAATGCTGTTTGAGTAGTTTTTATTAAACTAATTTTTGTTTGAATACAGTCTACTTGCTGCTGGCTTATTTTTTTCTTTTTGGTTCATTCAAGGAGAGCCGGGCAGCTCCTTACGCGCAGGGGGACACTTTTGTACGTTGTTCATTGTGATGACAAGGTTTAGATCCCTGGAGCATGTGGCTCTGAGGGATTGGGATTTCTTTAAGTGGAGCATGTCCAACAGCTCAGGATTTGACATGGCCTTGTATGTTAAGCAGAGATCACCTCTGAGTAGACGATATGCCACAGAGTATAGCTGGAGTTTTTTTAGACAGTCAGCATATGGCATCTGCTTTAGGCCTAAGATTCTTTTAGTGAGGTATTTCTGTGGCCTTTCCAGCTGCTGCAGATGTCTTGTGAGGTACATACCAAATGGGGCATTATACTCTATAATGGGTCTAATGAGGCATGAGTACAGTGGGACAATGACCTCCTTAAATTTCCTTTCTGTTTTGCCTACATAAAATGATAGGCATTGGTCACATGTTGCCATGTGGACCACAGACTTGGAGTGGCAGTTGTATTTACCTTTTACATAGTGGTCTATACCACTCACTGTAAATTTGCTACCTGATTTCTTCTTGTAGCACCAGTTACAAGACTCACACTTGTAGATCCATTCACGTCCTGTTATAGCGTTGTTAAAACCTTTCCTCAAAAGGTGTTTCAGTTTTGAGCCTCTTCTGTATGTCACTATAGGTCTCTCTCCTATTTGTGCCCTGATGTCCAAGTCATCCATTAAAATGTCCCAGTTCCTATGAAAAATAGACATCAAATAATATGAGTCAGAGTTGAATGTGAGCACCATAGATCTACAAAAGGAACTCTTTTCCGACATAGGTCTCCCCTCCTGAACATCAGAGGGACTGCTGTCTAGCATATTTTCTCCAACTATAGGTTTAAAGTACCCCACTCTTCTTTTGCCTATCACTTCCTGCATAAGCTCATTGAGCAAATCTGCTGGATACTCCCTCCTCAAAAACAGAGTTTTTAAATTGTCACATTCTGAAAGAAAGTCTTCTCTAGAGATCATGCGGGCTGCTCGAACTAGCTGCCCTTTAACTACTGACCTCTTTTGGTGCTTGGGGTGGGAGCTAGTGTAATGCAGGCACGAGTTTAAGTAGGTTTCTTTCCTATGAATTCTAGTTGCATATTTTTCATTGTGTGTGTCTTTGTATAGATGGACATCAAGATAATTCATGTAGTTGAGATTGATCCCCCAAGTGAACTGTAGGAATGTAGTGGTGGTGTTGAGGTAACCTAAAAACTCTTCCAGTTCAACCAGTGACCCATTCCATATCAAACTGATATCATCTTGGTATCTATAATACAGCTTGACCTTAGAGTAGTACTGAGACTGAAATACATAGTTCCTTTCCCAATATGCCATTACCATATTCGCGAATACCCCACCACAAGCTGAACCTATTGCTTCTCCTATAGTCTGTACAAAATACCTGCCATTGAAGAAGTAGTTGTTTCTTAAAACAATTTCTAATAATTCCAAAATTAGATTAATCTTCTCCTGATTGACTTTATATGTCAACAATAAGTCACCCACCCACTCAAGACCAGTTTCTTGTGGGATAACCATATACACGTTTTTTACGTCTATTGTTACCATGATGTCTCCTGCATCATAACCAGTTTTGTTCACCTGTTCTAAAAAAGCCCAGGAGTCTTTGCAAATTTGACTTTAATTACGCAATATTTTCTTCAGCTCATGGTCTAAAAATTGGGTACAGGCAGTGTTAATGGAGTGCCTTCTGTCCTCTAAGGGCCTCATAGGTGGGTCTGAGAGGCTCTTGTGGATTATGGGAATACCAAAAAATACTGAGATCCTTGAGCTAATGATGTTAGGGTAATTATGTAAGGAAAGGTCAATTCTTCTTTTTAGAAATATGTCAGTGAGTTGGCTATAGATTTTTCTGTATGCTGCATTTAGTTCATTAAGAGACACCTCCGTATAATTTTTTGTGTCTAAAATAGTCATAATTTTATCACTATATGTAGAAGAGTCCATAATTACAACCCCTCCCCTTTTGTCAGGTTTCATAACCCTGACGTCATGTTCTTGCAGTACTAATATACAATCATGTTCACGTTGGTTCATATTGTGAAGCGTTTGGACTGGCCTGTACTTATTCTTATTTAAGTTATACAGATATAGTTCACAAACCTTTACATATATTGCCTGTTTCGGGTGCAAAGAGGGGTTGTAAGTGGAACTAATCTTAAAAATATTGCCTTCACTTACATTGGTTTGAGAGGTAGTACCATATAGTAAATTCAACTTTCTTAAATAAAGTTTCAGATCTAACTTCGTATTTACAACATTGAATCTTATGGCTGGTACAAAACTCATTCCTTTTCACAGTAAATCAGCTGTAGTTTCATTAATACATAAAGTAGAATTGTATACTGAAAAGTCTTTCTGGTGGTTAAAGACCACTGTAAAGGTGCCTGCTTCCTGAACTGAGTCCACTGATGTCCGGGTACTTTCATTAGTAAAAAAATCAGTGACATAAACATGGTGACCACTAGGGCCTGATATAGGAGCTCAGCTCTCCAGTTCCTGTTCTTTTGCTTGGCCTCCTGAAAAACCTGTGGTTGGCAGCCCCCCCCCCTATGGTTGCTGCCTGTTGTAATGGGTTTTGTTCCTGATTCTTTCACTCCTCCTGAGTTCTGAGAAATCAACATCATAATTTAAAATCACATCATCAGTCTCTTCAAACCTGCATTCGTCATTCCGAGTTACTTCAAAAGGATGTGGTAATTGTTTGTTACTTTCTCATCATGCGGCTTTAAACTTTTTATATGAACCAGGAGGTTTAGGGTGAGCCATATCATTAGCATAGTCCTAAACATTTTTTAATGTGCTGGTCTGTGCTAGTATAAATCCTGAAGTGCTCAAACCTCATATTACTGTATTCATGGTCCTCATGGATGGCAGAGTCTAAATTTTCTAAGTCTTTAAATAACAATTCAAGTTCACTGTTACTGTGTTTGATTAAAAGCTCTAGAAGATCGAGCCCACATTTATCAAATAAGTTTACTAGTTCATTATACAAAGCAGAGTCATGCTGTAAACCAGTAGGAAAACGCTAGACCCTTAAACCTTTGGGAACCACTTTTAATCTTGTGCATTCCCTTAGGTAGGCATTTTCCAATTGAAGCTTCTTACATTGAGATAACTTGACATCAAAATCTGTCAGCTTACCTTCCAAGGAAGGGCTATTGTGTTTGATGCTTCTGTTGAATGAAATCCCATTCCGTAGCCACTCTTCTAACTGAGGAATGTCTTTGTTAAAAGTTTCTGTTAGTCCATTTTTTCCTGCAACATTCTTGGAGCTCCTGCTATCAGAAACTCTCATGTCCAACATGTGCAAACGTGTTGCGCATTCCTCTCTCAGTTCCCCTTCCTGTGAACCAGAAATGAGGCATAAAGGTGTATTTTAAAAGTTGGTAGCATGATCGCTGGCCTCCTCATGCTGATTTGAGTCTGTAAGAGCAGAAGTGGAACTATTCAGTCCCACATGTTCATACAAATGATCCATCCTCTGGGTTAGTTGTAAAATGAGAGCCGTAAGCTGTTAGGCCCTAGTGGTCACCATGTTTATGTCACTGATTTTTTTACTAATGAAAGTACCCGAACATCAGCAGACTGTGTTCAGGAAGCAGGCACCTTTACAGTGATTTTTAACCACCAGAAATACTTTTCAGTATACAATTATTCTACTTTATGTATTAATGAAACCACAGCTGATTTACTGCCTAAAGGAATGAGTTTTGTACCAGCCAGAAGATTCACTGTTGTAGATACGATGTTAGATCTGAAACTTTATTTAAGAAAGTTGAATATGAATTTACTATATGGTACTACCTCTCAAACCAATGTAAGTGAAAACAATATTTTTAAGATTAGTTCCACTTACAACCCCCCTTTGCACTCAAAACTGGCAATGTATGAACAAGTTTGTGAAGTAGATCTGTATAACTTAAATAAGAATAAGTACAAGTCAGTCCAAACAAGTGTGAGTCTTGTAACTGGTGCTACAAGGAGAAATCAGGTAGCAAATTTACAGTGAATGGTATAGACCACTATGTAAAAGGTAAATACAACTGCCACTCCAAGGCTGTGGTTTATATCATGTGAATATTTAATACGTGAATTTAAAATGGCTTGGTTTTAACTTTTTTTTCCCTTTTTTTCCTATTTATGTCCATTTATAACTTCTTATGATATAAGTATGTGACTAGTAACTTTTAATCACAAATTCTGTTGTATTAGCTTTAACTGTGATTCAGTCACTAAGAGGTTAATTAATGTTCTTTCTCAGTGTTGCTCAGCTAGCTCCCCTCCCTTTTTTACCCAGTTAGAGTGTGTTTACATGTATATAATGGTTGTCTTGCATTTTAATGGTGTCTGATGAAGTTAACACTTGTTTAACAAAAGTGCTCACGTTTATACTTGTTCATTTGTGGATTTTACCATTAAAATATTTGTGTTTCATCATCACCATAGTGATTTGTGCCTGTGATACTCTGCCTGCCAGCACTTTTCATTTATTCAGTTTGTTTACCTGTTTTTGTTTTTTTTTTTTACTTCTGATGGTTAATAAACATCGTGGCAGGCATTGTGTCATGCATCAGTCAATTTGTGTTTCCTCTTTATATTTATTTCTAGCATTGTATTTCATACGCCTTTAAGTTTTATAATATTCTAATCATTATTATTTACTTAACGCTTAGTACTGCCTAGTGTATAAGGGGATGTGTGATACAGTATTTGAAAGTCAGTGCGTGAAATGTTTGGAAATACAAGTTCCATGACCTTGTGTTGTATCCTCAAGCATTTCATGCATTAACTTTCAAATACTGTATCGCACATCCCCTTATACAATAGGGAATACTAACTATTAAGAAAATTATAATGAATAGAATATGATGATAGTTCTTGAAGGCTTTTTTGAATAGATTTACCGATATATTATATTTTTAGGAAGAAATTATTTTGTAATTTTTGCATTTTCAAGTTGTTTCAGACAGTTTGAAGGTTAAAAACTGCAGTGTTATATTTGATAATGGTTAGATCAGTGATGTAGGGAAATTACACAGTGATCTTAAGTTAGATGGTGTGACAATATTCTCCTATAACATGCACAGATAATACCATTGTCCCATAATCACTAATACTGGCTTTATTTTATTTATCTATGTTTTAATTTATTTATTCACTTATTTATTAATCATTTTGCCTTTTTTTGCCTGGCCTCATAATGTTACATTTATTGATGTTAATGGTGAGGTTATTAATACTGCACTAGGTATGCATTTTGTACACCATCTGAAGGACTTTGGGAACTAATTGTGTTATTAATCTTTCAATACACGTTTGGCTAATACCATCTTACTTCTACTTTCATATTTAAAAAGAATAGACCAAAAAGAAGTGACCCCCATACACATCCCTGTGGTACAGCATTGGTAACCCTTCACCCAGAAAATTTACAGGTAAACCAACACTCTAACCTTTTATGCCATATTACTTAGCTAGTGTTGTAATCACTGAATTACATCTCTGTTGGCATTTATTTCTTTTAATTTGTCAATTATTCTCTTATGAGGATAAGTGTCCAATGACTTGAAGGTCTTTAACCCGGTCAGTTCTTCATCAAGTCCCATTGTTAACTCTTCAAATAATGCTACTAGAATCAAATAAAAAAATAACCACCTTGTCAAGCCACTATTCTTCTTCATTCTACAGACGTAGGATGTTTTTGCCATTTTTGGATATCCCTCATTCTGTTTCTCCATGATTTTGGGACTAATGTGCCCTTCTTCTTTCTAATCCGGTACAGTTAAAGTTTATTGCAATGGTCAGTAATGTGTCCACATTCAAAAAATTAAATACAATTGAAAAAGGTTTTTGGTTCACAGGTTATCCAGTGTTATAGACCAAAGACCATTTGAAAAACACTGTCTGCATGACATTTGGATTAAAAGTTATTTATTTTCAAATCAATAATTAAATATTTCTTGAAATTACTCAAATTAGTTGACAATCTAATAGTATATGATAATGTATTCCACATTTTTGGGATACTAGGTTCGTAAGTATATACTAGGCTAATGACCAACAGGGTCTTTATAAGCCTAACCATCCAATCCAACCCAGCTGTGTCCCTATGCATCATGGTCATTCATTAGGAGGGGGTATGTTAGGAGATTAATTGTAATTTTGTGGGGGTATGTTAATCTGGGCATTACTGTCTGCCTTTTATATTAGAGATATGGAGGTGAATTTCTAATTTCCCACAAATTGACCATGGTTATGCTTAAATAGGGCTAGGGATGGACTCTTCTTCACAAGTTTAGGGAACCTGTTCCAGAGCACGTGGATCCTCTGAGACACATACCTGTCTCAAGAATATGTCTTATTTATGTCACAAGCATAATTTAAATCCTTAGATCTAGTGCTGTTTATTTTGCAGATGTCAGTGTGCAAAAGGTCCATCAGTGCTGAATCCTAGGATACCATGT
Organism: Protopterus annectens; assembly: GCF_019279795.1. Lineage (NCBI taxonomy): Eukaryota > Metazoa > Chordata > Ceratodontiformes > Protopteridae > Protopterus > Protopterus annectens. The sequence continues at coordinate 203,085,222 of NC_056730.1, forward strand.
GTAATGAAAGGAGATGCTGCCAGCCCAGCTAGCTGGAATTTTGTAAATAATTATATCTCATTGGTGAATATTGAAATGATTTATACAAGATGCTTGTGTTACAAATGCATTAGAACTGTATGCCATGTGTATATTAAACTGCTTGTACAGACGTGTGTATTGAAAAGAGTATTTACAGAGTGCTGTTTGAAATGTAGCCACAGTGTGCTCTACTGAAGAGAACAGAAACATACATGCACTATTGTAACTGTTTAAATGTATATATATTAATAGTGAAAACTGGAATACAGGAAGTTAACTTCAGAAAAATAACTGAAATTAAAATATTTTATGTCTAGGCCATAAAAGATGGGTATCTTTCAGTTTCAATATAGCAAGAGACACAATGTCTGTGTTAGGAAACATTACGTATTGTCTTTAGTGTAATGTAATTGCTAGTCTTGAAAGCATGAAGGAATGTAATTGTTTTATGACTTCTAGCATCTGCCAGAGATTTCAGGAGAAGCCCTTTTCTGTATATTTTACAGATAGATGTAAAATACTGCCAACTTCATCTGTGGTTGTTTGGCCTGGGAACCAGAAGTCAGATGACAAGAAATGATGTCATTCTGCAAGTTATTGTAAAAATTATTAATTCAAATACATAAAAATGTTTTAGAGAATATTCAGTATAACTGTATTTTAAGACTTAAGGCTGATGCCTATCCAGGATCAAATAGTGCAATCAGCCTGAAACCTGTTTTAATCAAAAAGAAAATGTATTTGCACTATAATTGTTATTAATTGTATTTTCATTGGATGGCTGTGTCATGTGATTATTTAATTATTTAATCGATTCCTTATAAAATCTGTGATGGTTAAAATGTGTGTTAGTGCTGTGGAAGGGTTAAGCCCGAAAGCTTTGCATTCTGCTTTTTTGTTTTTACAATAAATAGTTGAGCATTTCTACATTCGGTTTGGTTATCCTGCAAGTTATCCCAGCAGTAATATTTGAGATATTAATTTGAGAAGTCTCTTAGTGAGACAGAGCCTTCTGTATTCTGTCTTGGATGTAACAACAACTAGGAGATCCATTCAACACATCTGCCTTGCTCTCTTACTAAGTTCTTAGATTATAGTATAATTCTCTTTGATTCAGTCAGGAATATAGTAAAGCTTAGTTTAGATATTTTTCTTTGTTCATCTGAGACTGTCCTGTAATGTTGTTTTAACTATTTCCTGTGGTTTTGAACTCTGATGTCACTGTGAATATATATCTAGCATTATCTTGTTCTTTTATTATTTATTATTAAATATATTTAAACCTTTCATTGTGGCTGTTCTGTGTAGAGATATTTAAGTTTTGAAAGTACTTGCATGTTTATCTGATGACACTGTGTGGGCCACTCCTAATAGCCTTGCTCTTGGTCAAATTACTATTTGTGTTAATATTAATATTACACAGTAAGTTTGGACACCCTTTGTTAAGGTTCATAGGTGTTTATAGGTTTATAAGTGTTCACTAGGCTAACAACCACAATGGCCTTTTTAAACCTAACCATGCAGCCCAAGTCTCTGACAAGTTATGATACCCTTGATAAGTGTAAGCGTGAGCCTGGGAGATTAACCATTTATAGTTACCTGTGTCCATTAGGGACATAGGTGCCAAACCAGGGATGAATTTCCAGTTTCCCATCCAACTGTCCAAGTTGCACTTGAATTGGGTTAGGGAGAAACTCTGCTTCACATGGATGGGGAGCCTGTTCCATAGACGGGGTAGTCTCTGGGATACATATATTTATCTCCAGTAGGTCCTATTTATATCACAGACAAGGTTTAAGTCTTTAGAATGAGTAATTCTGGTGCTGTTTGTTTTGTGGATATGCAGGAGGTTTATCAGAGTGAGATCTGCCTATGTCCTGTAGGCCAGGCATAGATCTCCCTTCAAAAACCTGTAGGAGACAGAATACAGGGATACGGCCTTCAGGTGGTCTGCATAGAACATATTACTTATGCCCTGTATTCTTTTAGTGAGGAACCTCTGAGGACATTCCAGTTGTTGGATATGCCTGGTTAGATTCATACCAAAGGGGGCCGTGTATGCAATGATAGGTCTGAGGGATGCCGAATACAGTGGAACAATGACTTCCTTGGACTTAGATGGCATACTTTGTTTATAAGTTGCACAACATAGAATGATTTCCTCACCACTGTAGACACGTGATGATCAAAGGCTAGATTACTATCTATGTGTGTTCCTAAGTCCCTGACTACTGGGTCAACTCTAAGGGGTGTGTTGTCAATATGATAGTTACCAGGGATGGATAACTTCCCAAAGGATACTATTATGCATTTCTTGGCATTTAGTTTTACTCCATGGCCGTAAAATAGCTGATAAAGAGTTGAATGGTGGCAGTGGTAGCTACCTTATAGTCTGGGCAGAAAGGGGCATAGCTAGTAAACCAGTGCCAGCCTCTACCAGGTGTGTGTGTGTGTGTGTGTGTGTGTGTGTGTGTGTGTGTGTGTGTGTGTGTGTGTAAATCAAACCTCAATGAGTGTGTGTGTCTGCTACTTAGGGAGGGACATGAAGCACTGGTTGGACAGAGAGGGTGCTGGAGGTCTTAGCTTGGTCACTCAGCTGAGATCTCGACTCTATAGCTATGCCAGTAGGTAGTCTTATTGGGAATCTGGAGAAAAGAGTGAGAAACCAGCCCTGAACTGACTGTGGTCTCTGTGTGCTCTTATGTGTAATTGCACTTGATGCAGAGAGCTGCAATTGGAAATACTGTGTGTGTACTTGTCATCCTCCCAGTCAAGGTCCCCCACTGGTGCCAGTGGTGAGGATTGAGGCTTCTTGATTACTGGTCTAGTGGAGGGCCGTCACCATATATGCTTGACGTAGATCTCTTGTCAGTAACCTGTAGGAGAAAAAGTATAGAGACAGGGACTTAAGTTGATCCATATAGGAGAATGTGTTTATAACCTGGATTTTCGTGGAAGGGAGCCTTTGTGGGTGATCCAACTGTTACATATGTCTTGTCAGGTACATACAGAAGTGGACATTATATTCAATGATGGTCTGATAAGGACCTAATAAAGTGCCTCTATGACTTTCTTGGACCTGGATGCCATGCCCTTACTTATAAATTGGGGGGCATAGCATGGTTTTCTTAATACTTTTGCCACATGTTGGCCAAAAGCCAGATTACTGTCTACTTATCTTCCCAGATCCCTGACTACCAGGTAAGCTCTTAGGGGTGTCTTATTGATAGAGTAATTAACTTATGTGGCATTTTTCCCAAAGACACTATAATGCATTTCTTGGCATTGAGTTTTAGTCTGTGGCTTTGGCACTAGTCATATGTCTGTGCTAAACCCTCTCATAAGATGTTTGTGACATTGGAGAAACTAACATAACTCCAAATTTACAGTCATCTGTGAACCTTGTCAGCCAAATGCCCTTGACTCTTGACATTAGCCTTTACCTCTGAGAAGTAGGTGCCAAATAGAAGCAATCCCAGCATGGAGCAGAGATGTACTCTGCTGGTGATTGGTCTCTAAGTTGAGGTGGTATCACCAATCCTGACTTCCTGGGTTTTGTCTGTGAGCCTGCTGGTAATCCAACAAGTTATGTAGGGAGTTATGCCTGGTTTGTCTACTATACCCAAGTGGAGCATTGCATTGAACAGCTTAGGCAGGCCCAGGTAGGTGGTTTGCATCATTTTCTCCTCATCCATTGTCTTGGGCACCTTCTTAAATAAGTCCACCAGGTTTAGTAGGCATGACTTTCCCTTGACAAAGGCAAACTGGGTTGGGTTCAGTGTCTGAAGGTTGTCTATGTTTGTTGAAAATTCCCATGATAATTCCATGGCTTTGCATATTAGACTAGTCAGACTAATAAGTCTGTAGATTCCAGGTTTGATTGATGGTCCACCCTTGTGAAATGGGATAAGCATTGCAGTCATCCATTCTCATGGTACAAAGCTTGTTTTAAGGTTCTAATGGAATATTGGTCCTGACAGTTCATCTTTTAAGCTAATTAGTAGGTATCCTGGTATTTTTTTGGAGCCCATTTAGGTTGTGTTTTTGACCTTAGCGAGCACCACTAGGATGTGCTCCCTGTTAATATTTGAGGGGCTTATGCTAGTAGGTATTTCATGGGTTCACTATGTCACTCTGCTCAGTGAAGGTGGCACCACTGACCACCAGTTCAGCACACTGGTGTGTGCTGCCTTTGAGGTATCGGACATAGCTGTAGAAGGACTTGAGGTTGTCTACAGCCTGTGATGCTATACTGGCTTTGTAATTGGCCTTGCTGGACTTAATTAGTCCTCTTAGTTTCTTGTTCAGTTTAATTAGAAAGCTCTTATCATTGTGAGAGTTGTTCTTCCTGATTTTATCCATGATTTTTTTCTTTTGTTATATAACCTACTTAGGTTAGGATTCCACCAGTGTGGTTTGTTTTTAGAGTTTGCTTTGGGGTTACTTTTATTAAGTACAACAGTCTCTATGCAGCCATTTACATGGTTTTTCAGGACCTTTGTGAATAATTCCACTTTGCCAGACTATATATCCCTACAATCCTCCAAAAGTCTCTTAAAAAAAAAAAAAAACTCAAACAGTATCTCAAAGTGAATTGGCTATGCCCATGTACCAATCCTGATTAAGTTATAAAGTAAAAGCATATTCTGCAATTATCATAATTTGTAACTACATCACCAAGCTCTGCTTCCAATCTGATGTCTCTTACTTTTAATTGTCTGTCCATGACAATTGTGAGTCTCTACTAGGGAACACTACTAACCCATTGTATATAATCACTTTGTTTTTATAATTGTTTGCTACCTTCTGTGTAATCTATGTAAGTTTGTCTTTGTGGTGCTTTTCTCCCCGGGCCTCAGCTGAAAATGGACATGTATCCAGTCACACTATCCCGGTAAACAAATGTAAAATAAATAAATAAATAATAAATATTGATTGCTGTGAACTCAGTTTTGGGAGGGGCATTGAATTTTAACAAATTATCCCTTAATAGGATGTAGTTTGCTTTGCAATAGTTCCTGACTTTTACAAGGTTTATTGGGGTTACCAAGTTGATTTTTATTTTGAAGGAGACAGCTTTGTGATCCGCCCTCAACAGTGAGAACGTGACACAGGGGTGGGGCTGCAGCTCTGTCCCATATTCATGAGTACTGGTCCAGTATGGTTGAACCTCTGGAGAGTGTATGCACCATCTCTTCAAGGGCATTTGTGCTAATTATCATCATCAACCCCCCTTTTTCCCATTTTCTACATGGGGTCAGGGTATCGTGTAAACTGACACCATCTCTCTTGATTCATGCCACACTCCTGCCTTCTTCAACACTCATGCCTGACTGTCACAGATCTTCCCTCACAGAATTCCTCTACCTCTTTGCTGGACATCCTCATTTCCTCTTATCTTCTTCCTGTCACTCCCAAATCTTCTTCACCAGATTTCTTCTGCTTTAATGCACGTGTCTGAACCGTATTGTGTTAATAAAATCCAGGAATCATTGTGCCTATGAGTATCAGGCAGTGTATGTTTTTCAGTCTATAGAGGGATAGTTAATGTCCCCTATGAATAGGGTATTTGCTTTAATGGCGAGTTTCTCTAGTATGTAGAGGTATGAACTATGAGATTCTAGAGACATAGGGAGTGATCTATAGCTTGCTAGGATATGGTATGCCCTTATAGCCTACCAATATACCAGAACACTTGTTCCCATAATAAGTGTCCACTTATTGAACTCAGCTAACACTTTGTTTTTGCTACTTAATTTGACAATGTATTATTCTAAAAACATAGCCTGCAATTATCAGGATATTTATTTAACCAAAATAATTGACTTTAATAGAGTTATAGGAAACAATTAAGTTAAACAAATGTAGACCCAGCACTTAGCCCTGATGTAAACCCTGAGGTATAGGTAAATAGATCAAGACTCCTTGATAGAAACACATTGTTAATGACTAATGAGCCTTGCAAGTATTCCTTTATTCAAGAATGGATTAAATCTATACTTCAGTATTACTTTTAACATTGCAGAGTAAGGTAAGCTGTCAACAACTTTGGTAAGATCCAAGTAAACTACTCCTGTAGTTAGCCCAATATACATAGCAATTCTAACTTCATCATAAAACTCAATTAAAATCATCAAAAAAATGTTACCCACAGTAAAGCCATCCTGCCAAAGTTCAAGGAGAACATTACTTAAAGCAGGATCTGTCAAACATTTAGTCATAAACTTCTCAAAGCATTTGCATAGTAGTAAGGTAAGACTAATTGGAAAATTGTTGGAAAAAACAATCATAGATTACAAGAGTGCATATTGCATCATTTATATTGTACCCAAAGAGGCACTGCATCTACTGCCATTGTGGAATACATGATACAATATGGGGAAGGACATAGTTTTAAGTTTTTTATAATCGAGTATGTAAGACTAGGTAAATGCATGGGTGATTTAGTGAATGAAATGGAAAGAATAGAGTTAAGACAGATTTTTAGGTTAAAGGCCAACAATGGATCTGGATTGAATGATCACATTTCTTTAAAACAGTATTAAAAGCCAAGAAACTATGTCATTGATATTCGGATCTAGTGTGCATTTTTTAGGTACATTGACTTGCTGTTTGAAGACCATAGATGCACAGTGCATTGATAGTTTGGTTTTTAATGGATGATATCATGTGTATATATATATATATATATATATATATATATATATATATATATATATATATATATATATATATATCTATATATAAAATATATATATATATATATATATATATATATTTATTTATTGCAATGTTTTATTATGGTCTGATGAAGCTAGTTACATTAGTGAAAGTGCTTACTAACTGACAACAAGTCAGTTGATTTTACATGACTGCAATGTTAATCTTATAGAGCTGTTATTTTTTGGCTGTGTTTCAGAGCAGGTTACTTCGTGCTTTAAGACTAATTGGCCTTTAGTTATTAATGTTAAATTTATTTCCTTATTTCAAAATTGGCATAACAGTAGAGCTTTTCAATGTAGGAAGAAAAAAAAACTTTCCACAATAAACCATTAAAGAGAATATACAACTGACTAGCTCAGATGAGATATTATCAATTAAATCACGCAGAATGAAATCACACCCCATTGAGTTCTTATTGCAAGTCCATCTTAAGGCATCATTTATAAGTTTCTTTGAAACAGTAGGGCAAGTTTCATTGTGACTCAAGACAAGAATCAGAAATTTTGATTTGTCTGTACAAGTAGTATACAGAACATTAACAAAAATAACAATTGAATGATGTGGTTATTTGACTTGGATTAGTAATAGATATAGCTTGATAATCATAGAAATGTGATTGTTGGTATTTATACAAGAATTAACATATTCATATAATATTTTTTATTAGTGGGATCATCAACTAACTTGATTTCATAATGTTTTCTTTTCATAGTGCAAGATAGATTTGAAATTCCTACTGATTTTATTTCATTTTCTTTTATTTCTTGAGGTAGGATGTTTCTTTCCTTGTAGAGTCAAAGCTGATGCTTTTTTGTGTGCAAAGTTTAATTAAGTTCATGTTCCACCAAGGAAACGTGATTTTCCTGATTCACTTATTGTTGCTCTGAAAAGCTTCAGAAATGGCTTCAGTCAATATTTCTTCTTAGTGCAAGTAACCAGAGTGAGATTCAGAAAGTGAAACATTGTTCCAGTTAGTTGAAGGACTAGTTTGTTTCAGTTGATCAAAAGTAATAAGTTTGAAAACAAACTCCCTAAAAGTTCTTAATTTCTTAGCTGTTGTTAACCTGACTTCAAAAGATATTAAACACTGCTCAGATTTTACATTTGTAGGAAATATTTAATATTATGAATTATGTTATTACAATTAATTGTAATAAGTTCCAAGATGTAGTTCTCCCAGTAAGCTTAGTGAGTAATTGCTTTAATCTATTCAGTAACAAAATGTTAATAAATGTGTATTCTTTTCTACACTTGGAAGTGCAAGCTGTCAAGTTGATATGAGGGTAATTTAGATCACAAAATTAAACGACTGTTATGTGACATACTATTTTCAGGGGACAATAAGTACTTATCATGTAATTCACTGTCTAAAGATAGGGATTTATATCTAAGTATTAAATGAGGTTTGGTAACAAACCAATTTGTCCAGGGACATCTTCAGGTTGAGGTTAAGAGAAATGGTAATGGGATTCAAGAAGGCAGGGGAAGAAAGCTAGTTGGGAGGGGGGGGTGAAAGGGTTAAATGGGAATGTAGGTTGATTTGGAGGAAATGAGGTAAGTGTAGGGAGGGGCTTAATGGGTTTTATGCAAGTTTAACTGGGTAAGGAATCACATTTTGCAATGGATTTGCTATAGAGCAGGTTCATGTCCAAGACGACCTTTAAGAACTTTGGTGATCAGGTAGGACTTGGGTAATTGTAGTTTGAATGAAAAGGTGAGTAATTGCAGTGTAGGATTTATTTTCATCTCTCTAATGATCTATATGGATATATATATATATATATATATATATATATATATATATATATATATATATATATATATATATATATATATATATATACACACACACACACACATATATATATATATATATATATATATATATATATATATATATATATATATATATATATATATATATATATATATATATATATATATATATATATATAATTTATTTTTTTTTTTAGGTAATCTGGAACTAGAGGGCACATATTTTAATATTAAACATAGAACAACCATAGATGCATCATCTATAAAGTTCCATTACGGAAAAGGTGTGGCCTCTGATGGATTCTGTAGTCGACAGTTACAGGATGATTTTAACTCAGTGGAATTTTTACCTTTTTGTGGTTTGTAATAAAGTCTTTTATATGGTTGATTAGGGGATGCTCCCCTTTAATTTCATTTCTATTCAGTTATAAAGAGGTCGTTGTAGTCCTAGTCCGAGCCTGTTGCAAAGGGTTATGCAGCTGAAGTGCACATGAAACCAAAGTATGGTCTGACTTTCATTTGCTGCAAAGTTTCAAACTGGACTGTTGAATCAAGTCCCCTGAAGTCACTTCATTTCTCGACGATGTGTCTATATTAAGAATATATTTATCTTTTAACCATAAAAAGCTTGCAACAAAACATGACACATTTTTGAACGCTTCTGTGCTTACTTCCAACATGTTATGGTTATCAGCAATATTAATTTTGAAAGCATTTTGGGTGATGCCTATACATGATGTCTGCTGCTTGTTTCCACTTTCTGAACGTATTTGTTTGTGTAGCAGATTTTTAAAATTAAAAACGCTGACTGCTACATGGAGGTATTATAGTTATTCCTGGTGGTTCAGTGGTTTGGTTGGTTTTAGCCAAGCTGTAAGTCTAAGTTTAGTTTGTTTTCACAGGCCATGAGGCACCTGTGAGTAGCAGTTACTGACATGCTTGCACGGGGTAAAGTTAACTGTCAAGGGGGGAGGCTGGGAAGTAATGTTGGGAGATGGACACACATCATGTCTTTCATCAGGTTCAGATTGTCTGGTGTTGGGGCATTCAAATATTAGCATTGTTACTACTGGAAGAGGCAAACAATGTTGTTCTGGTGGCAGGCTGAATTGACTGGATGATGATGATGATGAGTGGGGTTTGGGTTTTGTGTCCTACAGAAGACACATGGAAGCACAAGAGCTGTTTGAGCAACTCTCTAAGTTTGAAAACAGTGTATGTAGTTTGTCCTGAATTCTGTTGCTTGGTGGTGGTGTTGCAGAGGGAGTGGAGTTCTGCCAGGGCCATGGTTTCTGTTGGGGGAGGGTTTGGAGAGTGTGTGTGTTTCGTAGGTTGTGAGTTACCCACAAAGAATGTCTGTCCTCAAAAGAAAAGTCAGACTCTAAGAAAGCAGACAAAAAAAAGTGAGGATCAGAAAGCAATTTAACACACTGTTGTAACATGACCTTAAATGCAGTTTGTATATAGTATTTATCCTTTTCTATAACTTTTTGAAATATGTTCTTGTTAAAACTTAATTGACCATGTAAAGCAAGGCAAACAAGTGGAATCAGAACGTGTACTGTTCATTCAGACTGCTCTACTATTTTTAGACTTCGCCTGTAGTACTGTTCATTTTCTGCTGGGGGAAGGTAAGGGATGAAATAACAAAAAAAAAAAACACACCGGAATATCAAGGAACAATGCTTTACCACTCATTCGAAATGTTATGTTGGAAAATACAATGTGCAGAGTTGGTATAGTCAGTTGCCTGAAGGAAGTGGATTTGAAAGGTGATGGATTCTGCTGGGCTGAATGTGCCAGTCACTGGAGTGGTATGCAATGAGGTCACAGTTAATCCTACCTTATTAGGTGCTCATTAAGGAATGTTAGAGTTAGTGCAGTTTGGGAGTAGTGTGGGAGCTAGTGAGGCTGAGGTGTGTCAGGAGCAGGGTATAGCAGGTTTGGGGATTGTTTATGGAGAGTTTTGGGTTGTCCACAGGTGGGGTGAAGTCGCAACAGTGTGATGTTGGGTTGGATTTTGTCGGCATGGTAGTTAGGTTTGAGTTTTCCTGTGGAGAGGCTATGCAGATAGGTGTGTGAGGAACAGGTTTCCATTTACACAGGAGTGTGAAGGTTTAACCAAGGCATTGTGTTTTTAGGGCTGCTAGTGGATGTAGGCCATGGTTTGTTTGACTTACCAAATGTAATAAAAAAAAAAAAAAAATTATAGGCGATACTTCAGGACAAGGGTGGAGTTAGCTCTCATTAGTATAGTTGCACAGGTGACAATGCTATGTGACATTACTAAATCTTGGATGATAGTTTGTATGTTTGAAGGGTTGGGGTAATTTGATAGTGGGAAGACTGGCAGACTATGGATATTGAAAAGATAAGTTTTGTTGCGAGGGTTGTTGGGAAAATGGAGGTTCACTGGGTTGCAATCTGGGGATACTGGCTTTTTGGCTGTATTGAAGTCAATAAAGTGGGTGGTTCATTGGTCAGCAAATGCTGTTCTGGTCACTAGATGTTTTGCCTTATAGATAGTGGGTATAGTGGTTGGATTACTATTAAATTGATCTTTTAGAATAGGAAATCTCATTTTGGTCATTATTATAGCCTTTGGGCAGCAAAGGAACACTGCAGCTAAGTAGAATGGCATGTAGTTGGACTTGCTTTGTTTCAGATGGTATTTGGATATTTAGTGTTTTGGTGGTACATTTGACAGGTAATCACCTGGGAATAATTACAAAGTGACCAGGGGTCATAGGATAAGTTAAGATGTTTGTTTTACAGGTGTTATACAAGGGTTTGGGTATTCTTTTTGCATTGAAGAAGGATCATTGGTTTAATTTCAACTGTTTAGGCAACTGCCTGTTTTGGGTATTTATATGACGGGGCTTTGTACATTGATGACAAGGATCCAGTATGGTTCAGAGAAGTGGAAGTACACCAAATGATGTTTGGTCTTAATTGTTGATGTATGCTTAAGTTTGTTCTGGAAAATTTTGTTGCAAGTTTGGTATGAAGGAGGGAGAATTAGACTGGTCAGGCTGGTGGTCCGAGAAGAGGGGCAGGCTTGCCCCTTTTCTGTTCCCCCTCTGGTGCTGGAGGTTCAATAATTTGGATAAAGAAATTGAGTGATTGAATGCTGCTTGATAAGAAAAAATAAGCGAATGGGGGTAAGGATGCTGCTTATTTGGTTGGATGTTTAAGACAATATGTGGGAAATGAAAGTGAGCGAAGGGATGCGGCTTGATAAGTAAATACGTAAGGTAAGGATGTTACTTATTTCGTCAAGGTGAGCAAAGTCAACACTTAACAGTTGGATGTTTATACTGTGATTTATAAACTAAAATATCGGTCAATAAAATTATGTTTATGGAATTTTAATAAAGGTCATCAAACATCATTTGGTGTAATGTGTTTACTGAAGCGGACCGGGACAAATGATGTTTGGAAACAAATCAATTTGTCCAGGGACATCTTCAGGTTAGGGTTAGGAGAAATGGTAATGGGATTCAAGAAAGTAGGGGGAGAAAGCTAGTTGGGAGGGGATGAAATGATTAAATGGGAATGTAGGTTGATTGGGAGGAAATGAGGTAAGTGTAGGGAGGGGTTTAATTGGGTTTTATGCAAGTGTGACTGGGTAAAAAATCACATTTTGGCATGAACTTGCTACCCACCCTCCTTCCCTGCATTTGGAACATTGGGGATTGTGTGGTTATTTTATACATTTGGGCAGGCAGAGAAGAGGGGCAGGCTTGTCCATCTTTTGTTCCCCCACTGGTGTTGAAGTTTCAATGATCTGAGAAATTAAATGAGCGATTGAATGCTGCTTGATAAGTGAAAGTAAATGAGCAGAGGTAAGGACGGTGCTTATTTGGTTAGATGTTTAAGTCAATGAGTGGGAAATGAAAGTGAAGAAGGAATGCTGCTTGATAAGTAAATACATGAGTGGAGGTGAGGGCGCTGCTTATTTAGTCAGGGTGAGCAAGGTCACACTGCCCTAGTTAACAGTTATATGGATGTTTATAATGTGTCTAATAAACTAAAATATTGGTCAATAAAGTTATGTTCATGGAATTTTAATAAAGGTCATCAAACGTCATTTGTTGTAATGTGTTTAACGAAGGGGACTGGGACAAATGAGGTCTGCTAGCAAACCAATTTGTCCCGGGACATCTTCAGGTTGGGTTAGGTGAAATGGTAATGGGATTCAAGAGGGTAGGGGAAGAAAGCTAGTAGGGAGGAGATGAAAGAGTTAAATGGGAATGTAGGTTGATTGGGAGGAAATGAGGTAAGTGTAGGGAGGGGCTTAATGGGTTTTATGCAAGTGTAACTGGGTAAGGAATCACATTTTGGCATGAACTTGCTACCAACCCTACTTCCCTGTTTTTGGAACATTGGAGATTGTGTGGCTATTTTATAAGTTTGGGTAGGTGGAGAAGAGAGGCAGGCTTGTCCCTCTTCTGTTCCTCCTCTGGTGTTGGAGATTCAATGAGATGGGAAATGAAAGTGAGCGACTGGATGCTGCTTGATAAGGAAAAGTAAGTGAGCGTAGGTAAGGACTCTGATTATTTGGTTGGAAGTTTAATTCAATAAGTGTGAAATGAAAGTGTTCAAAGGGATGCTTCTTCATATGTAAATAAGTGAGTGGATGTAAGGATGTTGCTTATTTGGGTAGGGTCATTGAGGTCATGTTGCCCTATTTAACAGTTATATGGATGTTTATGCTGTGATTAATAAACTAAAATATTACACAATAAAGTTATGTTTATGAAATTTTAATAAAGGTCGTCAAACATCATTCAGTATAATGTGCTTATTGAAGGTGAATAGGACAATCTAATATTATTATTTGTATGTTTATCTCTGTGATCTACAGCTATGGTTTCCAAGTTCTTATTTCCAACAATAAGTTCTGAAACTATAAAATCTTTAATTAATATTATTCCTCCCCAATTCATATTGTTCCACAAACACTCACATTTTAAGAACCCTGGCAGTACCAGAGAAGAAAAATCCAAGACTTCAGTAAAAGTAATAGCTACTAAATCCTCACTACAAATACTCCAAGTCATTAACTGACTTTGTTGGCAAGGCTACAAGCGTTGCGCAGAGAGAAACTCAAAGAAGAATTAGGGTGTCACTTGTTACATGTTACAGAATTTGCTTTGGTTTTGGCCCTAGAAAGGCTTGATGGTAGTTTTTACTTTATATTATACATATTTAGCTCCTACAAAGCTAAAATGCAAAAGATCCTTTGAGAGTAATCTGCAGTCTGACATAAATTCTTCTCAGATCATCATTAGTTCAGCCCTGTAGGTAGTGCAGATATATCTTAATCAAGTGTTAAATTGTAATTAGATTTTCCACTGTTCTGCATAAGAAACCATCAGGTATGGTATCTAGACTGAACAAAAGTGATTTTAATGTTATTTGTGACAATTGTCATACCTGCTGTTATATCAAAGTTATAGTCTCTTTTCTCTTATAGCACTTTTGAATATGGCTCTGGTTATTGTAAAATTTGCACAAAATTGCATTTTTTAACAAATATACTGCAAACTAGGCGCCATAGTCGATACACCAGCAGACACACACATCCTACAAAAAGGCCTCACTGAAACGGACAACTGGTGCCGTAGTCATGGCCTTAAACTAAATGCCAAAAAATGTATAGTCATCCCTTTTGGAAAAAACAAAGTACCCACAAATTATCACATAGACAGCAACCCACTGAGTATGGAAAAAGTAATCAGAGACATAGGGACCCAAGTAGACAGTGACCTCTCATTTGACACCCACGTTGCCAAAGTGGTTAGAAAAACATTCTACCTTGCACACCTCATCATGAAGGGATTCACATCCAGATCCAAGGATGTCATTGTACCCCTATATTCCTCCCTCATCAGACCCATGATTGAGTACAATGCCCCATTTGGTATGTACCTCACCCAGCATTTGCAACAGCTGGAGAAACCACAAAAGTATCTCACCAAAAGGATCAAGGGTCTCCAACATATGTCTTATTCTGCCAGACTAAAGAAACTTCAGCTCTATTCAGTAGCATACCGCCTGCTCAGAGGTGATCTCTGCCTGACGTACAAGGCCATGTCCAATCAGGATCTGATGGACATGCTCCACCTCAAAAAAATCCAAATCCATCAGGACCACGAGAGCTAAAGACTTAAACCTCGGCATAAGTATGAATAGGACATGCTGGAGGGATAGATTCATAACCCAGAGGCTTCCCATGCTTTGGAACAGGATCCCAGTTCGTATTAGGCAGAGCCCCTCACTGACTCTCTTCAAGAGAAATCTTGATGAGTGGATGGGAGATCATAAGTTTACCCCAGAGGTCACATCTGTGTCACTGCTAGACAGGGGCACAGTAAACTAATTCTATTATATAAGGGGACCTTCACTGTGTCACTACTAGACAGAGGCACAGTATTCTAGATTTATTCTGTACATTTTTGTACCATTTCATGGGGTGGCAAAAGCCACATCACTATGGCTAGGCTTACAAATGCCCCAGGGCAGATAGCCTAGTACTATACTATGAAACTATGAAACTATATCCTGTGGCCAGGTGATCACTTCATTGTTTACTAATAACATGATACATTCACACATTTTCTCCTTCAGTTTCTTGACACAGAGAATAATTCATTGTTCTTTTCAATTTTTGTGATGAAGAAGAGTCCATAGTTAGACATAAAAGATTTGAAAAGAAAAGTAACATCTATACAGTATTAAGGCTGTATTTGTTTTTAATATTAGTGTTATTCCAAAAGCTAAGTAGTGCACTTTTCTGTTTCCAGTATTATTAATTTTGTTATTTCTAAAAAGGGATTTTGATGACTTTACAGAACATGTTTGTCTTACTTACATGAATGCAGAAGTTAATATAGCAATAACCCACGCCTGGGTGTGGGTAATACGGGATTTACCCACGGTTGACATGGTTTGGTCCCTCGGGCTTCGCCCGAGGGACCAAACAAAGACAACCGTGGGTAAATCCCGCATTACCCACGCCCAGAAGGGGGTTATTGCTATTATACTATGACATTATTTAAGAAAAGAAATAATTACTTTTCTTAAATAATGGCATTGTATAATGCCTCTTTGCTGCCCTTCCGCAGCTGTCTGGTATCATGGCAGTTCTGATGTACTGCATGCCTACGCAGTACACCAGAGCTGTGGCCAAAGCAATGGAGAAAGCAAGATCTCCATTGCTTTTTACTATTTTTCTATGTTAAATGGGTTTAACATAGCGAGACAGCTTTAAAATAAGCAACGGAGATGTCCGTTGCTTATTTTAAAGCTGTCTCACTATGTTAAACCCATTTAACATAGCGAAACAGTAAAAAGCAACGGAGATCTTGCTTTCTCCGCTTTTTTTAAACCTGTCTTGCTATGTTAAATGGGTTTAACATAGCGAGACAGCTTTAAAATAAGCAACGGATATCTCCGTTGCTTATTTTAAAGCTGTCTCGCTATGTTAAACCCATTTAACATAGCGAGACAGGTTTAGAAAAAAGCAACGGAGAAAGCATAATCACATTTGCTTTTTACACACTGTGTCGCTATGTTAAAGGAGTTTAACATAGCGAGACAGCTTAAAAAAAAGCAACGGAGATCTCCGTTGCTTTTTTTAAACCTGTGTCGCTATGTTAAACTCTTTTAACATAGTGAGACAGTGTTTTAAAAGAGACTTATACTAATGGAAAAAGTCCGGGTGACCGGACCTTTTTCCATTAGTATAAGTCGATTTACAACATGCACGCTGGCCAATCAGCGTGCACGTTTTGGAATATTAATGGGGGGTCATGGTATAATAATATATAACATATTTCACTGATAGCACATGTTAAGTTACTAAAGTTAGCCACATAACTTTCTTTTAAAAGCATATCATTTTTTACGTTGATTTTTTGTCATTAAGACTCTTTCTAGAAATAAGTGTTCTATTCATATATCATGCTTCATCAAAGCATCTGTGATGTTTCTACATCCCTGATTCCTGTCATTATTAGTGGATAGGGATCAACAAACTCTTAAATATGGATACAAATAATCACTACAGAACTTCACCACACTAGAACTAGAACAAGCTACTGCCAGCAATATTACTGAGAAAATGTCACAGGAATATTACACATGTCACACACCCAGGAAATACTAGGCTGAATGCACATCAGAGTCCATGGATATAATAATAATAATCCAATGAAGATGAGAGGCCTAGTCTCATAACTTTGTATTGGTACAACTGTGTCTCTTGTATACGATCACATGCAACAGCAATGGTGTTGTGCACTGCGAAGAAACTTTTCATCTCCCCCTGCCCACCACCGCAACACCTATCACAGAGCTATGTCTTAGTAATGCTTAATGTGCATTCAGTTTGGTAATGAAAGGAAATGCAATGTCAAACCCAAAAGACAAGAGAAATCATTGGTGGGCCCTGTTTAGTGTATTATCAAAGTTATTTCATTTAGCTGACATTTCAACATCAAGAATGTATGTAATAGATGGCAAACTTTAACTCATTAAAATAATTTATTTACATCATTAAGACTGAATCTTTAACAATTATTCTTTAATATTAAATTAACTGCATTATTATAATTGCAACATATGCATGAAACTTGGCTTGGATGTGGAGAATTTAAAAAAAAATTGAAAGAACGTTGGGATGCTAATAGTGCTCAAATTATGTAAATGTGACCATAAATAGTAGTAAAGTAGAGTAAAAGTTGCCCAGTCATGAATATTTTACTATTTAAATACATGCAGGACTTCATAACAAAGAACAGTGCTGGCCTCAGATGAACTGCTTAAAAAAATACAGTTGTACCTATAAAAAATACTGCAGCAAGTGGATTCCTACTTATCAACCCTTTTTACATCTATTGCTATGACAGTCTAAACCATATTATATCTCTCTTATAAAAGTCTAGTTTTTGCAAGATGTGAATTTTTGGAATCATTATTACCTTTTTAGACTTTAGACAGAGACCGCCTAGTACTGAAATAAAAACAAAAAAAATGTATCTCATAATTTTTTGTTGCATTTCTTTGAAAGAAAGAAAGGCACCTGCCGCTGCCATTGTTGTCATTCATGTACTTTTCCGTCATCAGGGCAACACTGCTAATGCGACCGCATAGCCGTTAGCCCAGAAACCGCCTTCTTGAAAACATCTTAAGTCAGTGTACTTTGCACTGCTTCCCTAAGGAAGTGTAACATTCCTGATAGCCCAAATGGGTTTCGGAAAATACACCGAAAGCAGATTATAATTTGATATGCTATGCAACGTCCCTCCTGGCAGGTAATTTGTTTATGGGCTATAGCCTTCCCAATTCTTGTACAGATGACTTCTTGTTTCTTCCAATGAAGCTGCTTGTTAAAGAGGAAAGGGTGTTATTCACCTCGCAGCCCAAGTCGAAAAGCTTCTTTTCAGCAAATGTGGAACATGTAGCGAGGGAGAAAAACTATTTCAGAAGCAGCAACATTTAGCTGCCATGTCTGGAGACATAAAGCATGCCCAGTGTTTAGTGTGTACACCATTCTAACTTGCTTTTTTTTTCCCAATGGCATTTGGCCTGTCAGAAATGTTACACTTCCTTGGGGAAGCTGTGCAAAGTACACTAACTTTAATTGTTTTCAAGAAAGCTGTTTCCAGGCTAACGGATGTGCGGTCACACTACCGGTGAAGCCCCACGACCAAATCATCACCTTGAGGACATCAGTTTCATTTCTTAGATGATTTGGGTTACCTTTGATTAAATGACACATAATGTTGCCACTTGCATTCTATAATAATCTCAGGCATGAATGACAACAATGGCAGCGGCAGGTGCTGCAGAGGGGAAAAATATCCTCACTTTCAGTGTTGCCCCGATAATGGAAAAGTACCTTTCTTTCTTCTGTGGGGAGTAAAGAATGATAAAGTATGAAATGTTTCATGTTAGTTATGTTAAAATGTAGATACTCTATTACGTAAGTCCAGGAAGAAAGATAGAAGAAACTGGTGCTTAGTGAGGATGAATAATTTTAGTGGATCCACAGCATTTTCTGGAATGGTTGTGGACTGACAGCAACATGTCAAACAGAAGGGAAGCATCTGTTGAACTTCACCTAATTTTAAGCATTCATTTTTATGCCTGATTGTAGATATAGAAATTAAAAGTATCTTTCTGAATATCATTTAACATAAATTATGTCGACAAACCAAGGAAATGTAGACACACTGTGAAAGAGATAAGATGCATGAAACTCCTCCATCCCTCGAGAACACCAAAATAAAACTCCAAGTACTCAAAATGTAAAACGAACAAAATTTATTAGGTTTAAGCTTCTCCAAGCTTTTGGTTGGTTACAATACACCAACTTCCTCAGAAAACTCCTAAGAGAAATAAAAGCGGAAACAACGTCACTCGATCCCTACCCTTTAAATACCAGCACATCTTATCTATAGAAGAATATACAAAATATCATTGAATACGTATAAAAACTCCTCAAAAACATTATATTAATCAGAAAAAGAACCTGATTGATTAAAAACATATAAAAATAGTAGATGTTACTTATTTGATGAGCCAGCATGTTGTTAAATTTAATGAATGTAAATGATGGAATTTTAATGTCACATCATGCAATGAATGAAATAAATCAGAATAAAAATAAAAGTGAAATAAACCATCAATAACCTCTGGGTACTTTACTCATCTGATGCTACTACCGACTGTAAAACAACTGCTACTGAAAGCTACTGTACAATCAAATAAAAAACTATCCTATTTGTTATTGTGTGTATATTTATAATTAAAACTATTACCTATATATTACTTGTGTATGTATGCCATAATGAAAATCAATAGGTACAATAGATATTATCTAGTTAAACTCTTAAGTTTCAATATACGTGATATAGATAATCTGTCATTGATTCCTGGATAATGGCACGCATCCAGTCTAAGTTGCCAAACCAATTCTCTCCCTTCGAGGATTAATGAATTAACTCCACCTCCTGTCATCTGATCGAATGTGGTCAATGGCTAAGAAAGAAAATGAATGTAAAGGATTTTCCTTTACATGCTTTGCTAAAGCGTTTTCCACCTTACCCTTCCTAATAGCGTATAGATGCTCGTAAATACGCTCCTGTAATTTTCTGTCGGTTTTACCGACATAGAAGACTGGGGAGTGGGAACACTTAGCTATGTAGACAGCTCCTGTACTAGAACAATTAAACCTACCATGTATTCTGTATTTAGACTTCCTTATAACAAAGGATGACCCCACTGATATGTGCTTACAATAACGGCACATATTGCATTTAGACATGCCTGCTCTTACTTCCAGTGACCTGGCCTTAGATTCCAGAATGTTTTTGAGGTTTTGACCCCTTCTGAAAACTATTTTGAGGTATTCCATACCGTTCTCCCTGAATAAACCCTCCTGCATAATGAAACTCCAGTTTTTTTGTATGATAGAAATAATGGCCTTCACATCCACATTGTAAGTTAGGATGAAGCTACAAGGATGAAACGTCTTGGCTATTGGATTGAGTGTACAGTTGTCCTCACGTGTTTTGAAAGGGTTTAAGATAGGCACATAAAAACCTGACACCCGCTTGTTATGGACTTCACAAATTACGTCCAAAGTCAGTCCTGCCAGATAACATCTTTTGAGGAAAAGACCCACCATGAATTTACATTAATCATAGAAGTCACTATCTCTAGTCACCATTCTTGCAGCTCTCACCAATTGGCCCTTTATGATGGATTTCTTCTGGGTAAAAGGGTGTAACTGTTGAACTACAAATAACTATTTGAAAAGGTTTCCTTTCGGTGAATTCGAGCTATATAGCAGTTAGAACTTGTATCTTTTGAAAGATCTACATCTAAGTATGAAATCCTGTCCCTTTCCACACTAAAGGTGAACTTCAAAAAGTCAGTGGAAGAGGTGAAATGGTTTAGGAGCTGATCCACTATTTTACCATCCCCTTTTAGGATGATAAAAATATCATCCAGGAATCGTGTATACAATAAAACCTTGTCCTGTTATACATGATTCGTGAATACATGTTCCCTTTCCCAGACAGCCATAACCAAATTGGCCACACTGGCACCACATGGAGATCCCATAGGTACCCCTATTTTTTGTAGGTAATACCTGTTGTTAAAAGTAGCATAATTGCTGGACAAGAAAATGTCCAGCAATTCACTAACCTGCTGGATCTCCTCATCGGGTGCTCCTTTGGAATACATCATAGTGGGAATCCAATCCAGTGCCACTGAATGGGGGATTGAAGAATATAAATCCCTCACATCTATGGTCAAAAAAATAACTGTCTGCACTATAAGGGATTTGGGTGACCCTGGCCAAAAATGACCAGGAATCTTTGGATATCTGTGGTTCACTCTCCACATAGTTCTTCAAAATTGAATCTACTACCTTCGCACTGGTATAGGTAATGCTACCCCAGTCGCTAACCAGTGAACGCATAGGAGGGTCTTCAAGGTTCTTGTGAATTTTTGGTGAACCAAATATTATGGGAATCTTGGGTGCTGATATAGATATATAGTTGAATAAGTTCAAGTCTATTGAATTATTGATATACATGTCATTGTAATAAACAGCGATTCTGGCAAGACCTATATTCAACTCATTCCTAGAAATTTCCTTATATGTCTCAGATCCCAAAATATCTTTCATTCTTCTTATATAATCCCAATCATTCATCACCACCAGTCCGCCACCCTTATCAGGCTGCATTACTCTGACTGGTGCATTGCATAAAATATCTAATAAGGCTCTTTCTTCCTTACTGATATTGAATCTGGGTGATTGTGATGAAAAAGGGTGACTAAATAAATGGTGAATGTATAATATACAAATCTTCTCAAACATTTCTAATATAGGACATAAAGGTGGGTTATAAGAACTAGGGATGGTAAAAGTACCCAACTCCCTAGTACAATTACCCAACAACAACTGCAGGTTTAACTTTCTTACAAACAACTTTAACTCTAAAATAGTTTTAGCCAAATCTGCCCGTCTAGTTGGTACAAAATTGAGGCCTTTGGCTAACAACTCCACCAAATCAGTGGAAAAGTGGAAGTCAGAAAAGTTATAAATATTGAAATCCGAATAAGAATTTGTGATTACGGTACATGTCTTTGTAGTGAACCAGTCTACATCGTCCAGAATCCCAACTAGTTCCTCCTGTTTCTGGACCTGTTCCTGGTCTTCTGACCCTGATAGGAGGAATAGTGGGAGGCTGAGTTCTGAAAATTTGAATTCTCCACTTCTTGGACTGGAGGAGTAGATTGATGTTGCAAAGCCAAACGATCACTCCATCGAAATGGTTCACTGAGGGCTGTAGCATCAACCTCCACATGTATAGAGGTACTAGGTCTTGCTCCCTCTGTAATATTAGGGCGGTCTGTTCCATCGACATGGCACACACTAGAAGCTAAAAAGTTACCTTGTGAAGGTGGGGGTTTTGGGTATACTGTACCTTCCCCATATACCTTAATGTCCCTTTTGAGCTTCTTGATTTTGTTGGCAGTAATTTTGTTTATGAGTTGGTCAATACTACTGAATGACCGCTCATAATCAAAATAATGGTGGAAGTTCAGATCGTTTTGGATTTCCACATCCAATTTAGTGATTTCTTTAGTTAGAGCATCAGCGGCCCGTTGGTAATGCTCATTAATCAACTCTAATAGTTCAAAACCATGTTTATCAAACAGATTTATTAAATCTGTATGAAATGACAAACCTTCTACCAACCCCGTAGGGTATTGCCAAGACCTAAGGCCCTTAGGTACCACTTTGACCTTTTTACATTCATTAAAGTACGCCACTTCCAGTTTGATTTTTCTTAATTTCATCAAAACTCTGGTCAGATACACTTAATTTAGATGGTAGATCGAATTATTCAGATGTACCTTTCTCCTCAGTAATGGTCCCTGTGTTGTCCTGCAGGGAAAAAGGTCAATTACGCAACATGTTGAGATTGAATGATTCCTGAATATTGTTTATATTAGAAACAGTAGCAGAATTAAGGAGAAGTGGATAGCCTCGCATTAGACTAGTTGTCAGTATACGATCGTCCTGTATATCCACCAAGGGTAGTGTTCTGGTGCCTGAAGGTTGAATAACCCCACCTAAAATATTGTTAGAAGACCCATATGAATTGTCACTAATTAGATGACTAGGCATTTGGCTACCTTAAGAGAGTCATAGCTATTCCCGCCATTTACCCGCGCTTCATTGAATTTCTTCACTTTGACATTCAGAGCATTGGGCAGAAATCACATCGCGTCAACACCCATCTCGGGCCTTTGCGATGCTTTGTATTAATTAAACAGTCAGATTCCCCCAGTCTGCACCAGTTCTAAGTCAGCTGCTAGCTGCCGGACGATGGATTCTTCCTCCTTCCAGTGGTCTCACTCAACTTCTGGACTTATTAACTCAAAAGGTGAATACTTTATCAGATCAATTAGATAGCTTCATTGGTACACAACGGAATCCTGTAGTGAATACTACAGATATTTCTTATGGCAGCAACGTCTCTATGGATCGCCCGGACCGTGTGCATTCTGGCAGTCAGTCTGTGCATGCCAATTCATATGGGTCTCCTAACAATATTTTAGGTGGGGTTATTCAACCTTCAGGCACCAGAACACTACCCTTGGTGGATATACAGGACAATCGTATACTGACAACTAGTCTAACGTGAGGCGATCCAACTCTCCTTAATTCTGCTACGGTTTCTAATATAAACAATATCCAGGAATCATTCAATCTCAACATATGGCTTAATCGACCTTTTTCCCTGCAGGACAACACAGAGGCCATTACTGAGGAGCAAGGTATGTCTGAATCATTCGATCTACCATCTAAATTAAGTGTATTCTACCAGAGTTTGATGAAATTAAGAAAGATCAAACTGGAAGTGGCGTACTTTAATGAATGTAAAAAGGTCAAAGTGGTACCTAAGGGCCTTAGGTCTTGGCAATACCCTACGGGGTTGGTAGAAGGTTCGTCATTTCATACAGATTTAATAAATCTGTTTGATAAACATGGTTTCAAACTAATAGAGTTGATTAATGGGCATTACCAACGGGCCACTGATGCTCTAGCTAAAGAAATCACTAAATTGGATGTGGAAATCCAAAACTATCTGAACTTCCACCATTATCGTTTTGATCATGAGCGGTCATTCAGTAGTATTGACCAACTCATAAACAATATTACTGCCAACAAAATCAAGAAGCTCAAAAGGGACATTAAGGCATATGGGGAAGGTACAGCATACCCCAAACCCCACCTTCACAAGGTAACTTTTTAGCTTCTAGTGTGTG
Source organism: Protopterus annectens (assembly GCF_019279795.1). Lineage (NCBI taxonomy): Eukaryota > Metazoa > Chordata > Ceratodontiformes > Protopteridae > Protopterus > Protopterus annectens. The sequence continues at coordinate 203,109,108 of NC_056730.1, forward strand.
CCATGTTGGTGGAACAGACCACCCTAATATTACAGAGGGAGCAAGACCTAGTGCCTCTATACATGTGGAGGTTGATGCTACAGCCCTCAGCGAACCAGTTCAATGGAGTGATCATTTGGCTTTGCAACACCGATCTACTCCTCCAGTCCAGGAGGTGGAGAATTCAAATTTTTAGAACTCAGCCTCCCACTATTCCTCCTATCATGGTCGGAAGTCCAGGAACAGCCATTGACCAAGTTCAATCAGATGGTAGGGGGGGAGCTGATTCATTAATCCTCGAAGGGAGAGAATTGGTTTGGCAACTTAGACTGGATGCATGCCATTATCCAGGCATCAGTGACAGATTATCTATATCATGTATATTGAAACTTAAGAGTTTAACTAGATAGTATCTATTGTACCTATTGATTTTCATTATGGCATACATATACTAGTAAAATATAGATAATAGTTTTAATTATAAATATACATACTATAACAAATAGGATAGTTTTTTATTTGATTGTACAGTAGCTTTCGGTAGCAGTTGTTTTGTAGTCGGTAGAAGCATCAGATGAGTAAAGTACCCAGGGGTTATTGATGGTTTATTTTCACTTTTATTTTTATTCTGATTTATTGCATTCATTGCATGATGTGACATTAAAACTCCATCATTTATATTTATTAAATTTAACAACATGCTGGCTCATCAAATAAGTAACATCTACTGTTTTTATATGATTTTAATCAATTGGGTTCTTTTTCTGATTAATATAATGTTTTTGAGGAGTTTTTCTGCGTATTCAATGATATTTTTTATAATTCTTCTATAGATAAGATGTGCGGGTATTTAAAGGGTAGTGATTGAGTGATGTTGTTTCCGCTTTTATTTCTCTTAGGGGTTTTCTGAGGAAGTTGGTGTATTGTAACCGACAAAAAGCTTGGGAGAAGCTTAAACCTAATAAATTTTGTTTGTTTTACATTTTGGCAACTTGGAGTTTCATTTTGGTGCTCTCGAGGGATGGAGGAGTTTCTTGCATCTCATCTCTAGTTAACATAAATTGTTCGTTTATTTTTTATTTATTTAACAGGAATGTCAGACTGGGAAAGTGCCCATTTCAGTTAAGGCCTAAGGAAAAATACTACAGATGCATGTATTTGGAATGTGGGAGGAAACTGGATCACCTAGAGAACACAGAGAGGACATGCCGACTCCACACAGAGGGCACCTAAGCCAAGAATCAAACTGTAAAACCTCTTGTTGTCAGGTGCCAGTGCTAACCACTGCACCACTGTGCCACCCAATAAATTTTATTATCGGTAGAAATCAAAGCATAGTATTTTAATCACTATTGAAGAAGTCTCTGGCTTCAAGTAAGAAAGTTCATCTATTACAGAGTTTAATCTCAACCTAGACAAGTGGAAGGAGAATAGGAAATGTACAATGGGCCTGGCACCCATATCCCTTATGGACAGAGGTAGGTTATAAATGCTTGGCCCTCAATGTCCTGTTTGGATGCAGGACATAATTTTTCTTTCGAAAAATCTTGGCTAGTCTTGGGTCATTAGCCTAATAACTGTCTATGAATCTATGACTCTGCAAATGTAGACTTTTATGGCATTCTCTTCTGCTGGGAATACCACTTAAGGTTTAAAAATGATATGGACATATTGGCTACAAATTTCAATTAAGAAATCTTGCTTACTTGAAGACTATAATTTCAGAAAAGTATTTCTGGAGATGGAAGGGCAGTATCCTGGCAAGTATGATATCAAATACAGTTAAATACAAATAATAAACTAATGTATTCTATTGCAGAATGAAAATATGGCAAGGACTGGCTTCCTGTGAGATATCCAGATTACATATTAGGATTAATGTAATTTAATGATTGTTCCAGGCAGTACAGGATTAAATTATTGTACCAACTGAAATGATATGATTGTCTATTGAGCTAATACATCTCTGAAGACAATCTAGTCTTGAAATTGTTGTGATGAATATCTGTGCTTATGTTTTGGAGGCAGTCATTTCCAGTGTCTTTTCACTGTTAATTTTGAAGGATTCAGAAATGCCACTTTATTTTTATTGCCAAATGTACATGGATATATCTACTCTAGATTTACACAGGCTAACAAAAGTTTTTTTTTTTCAAGTTTTATGGCATCCTTGTGGGTGATGTTTAGTTTCTATTCTCTACAGCGAAGTATTTATGCATGCACAGGTGAGGGCTCATTTTCTTTTTATAGGTTAGATATAAAGCCTGATATAAAGTTCCTCTGCCAATGTATGTTTCACACATAAAATACTGCATCTGTGCTCAGCTTTGAAGATGTAATTTATACCATCATAACTGTCAGCACTCAGGAAAGGAGGTCATCAAGATGTCAGTCCAAATGTATTAGTACTCCAAAACTAGAAAATAAGTTAAACTGTTTTCAATGCCTGTAGCATTTTCATCAGTAACATCTGACTCCCATGATACTTTCCTGCATTTAAATAACATCAACTGGCATCAATCCCCGGGATTCAATAAACTCCTTGCAGGAATGGTGCTATTCCTGCATGAACTGGTTCGTGTCCATTTAGCATTAGCATTAACAGCAGCGCACCTTGCATATTCATGAAGGCATGCTGCTGTTAAGGCTAAATGGACATGAACAGTGAATGAGTGCAGGGGGTGTATTTAAGTAGTGCCTGGATATTGAACACACCCCCTGCACCCAGAAAGTGCCATACAGCACTTTCAGACAGTATTTCAGTGTCAGCAGACACCAAAATTAAATTAAAATGAGCATTTTAGTGTCCACAAACACTGAAATAGCTAGGGGAGCAAAAAACAATGCAGGGGGTGTATGACAGGTTCTGTCACACACCGCCTGCATTGTAAAAGAGCCATACAGCCATAACTGGTAACTGTGCAGGTCTCTGCACAGTGCTCAGATGCCTGCCTCACATATATATCACCCTCCCAGAGCAATAAAGCAGTACAAAGCCATAAATAATGAGGGGACAAAGCCACAAAAATAGGGAACATTTCTAAATATTGCACTGAAAAATGTGAAAGCTGATAGAATAAAAGTTTTGCAGTACCACGGACTTCCTGCAGGGTATGAAAACTGAAACAAAAATGTCTTCCATGTGAAAGCACCATGTGACCATAACTGTTAACTGTGCAGGTTTCTGCTGAAAGCCCAGATGCCTGCCTCACATATAACTCACTCTGCCAGAGCAATAAAGCAGTACAAAGCCATAAATAATGGGGGGGGGGGGGGGCAAAGCCACAAAAATAATGACACATATTAAATATTGTACTGACAAACCTGAAAGCTGACAGAATAAAAGGTTTGCAGTAGATGGTATTCCTGCAGGGTATGAAGACTGAAACAGAAATGTGTGCTATCTGAAAGTGCCATATGGGCAAAGCCCTCAACTGTACTGGTGTCTGCAGAATGCCCAGATGCCTGCCTCACGTACCCATCAACCTCTAAAGTAACAAAGCTGTACAAGGACATAAAAAATAAAAAAAATGTTTTCCATACTAAGGGATGTTTAACCATATCTGAGTGGGTGTGCATGTTATGGCCCTTTACCCAGAATTACTTAAACACCCCAGAGGAGTTAAAAAAATATATACAGCTAAAATCCTAATGCCGGGATAGTGTAGCGATTAGAGTCCCATCTTTGTATGCAGGCATTCACGGTTTTAGTACCAAGACAAGCAAATTATTTTTACATAGGAAAGCAGTGTTAAAATTATTATTATTTTTTTTTGTAAATGATGTAGTAAGTATTATTTGTCAACCAGGGTAGTGTAGCTGGTCTAAAATGGAAGTGTGAGTGCATATAACATGTGAAACCACTCATGTACACACAAGTGTCTCATACAGTATAGTCACACCCATTGGTAATGTAATGAAAGCACATAGAGGAACGTCATGTAAAGTAAATCATATACACTTACTGAATTAAGTCATTAGTCTAATATATCTAAAAATGATAAGTGAGCAATGATTAGCAGTGCTCAGCTATGCATAGCCGGTTTAAGCAATACTTACATGTGAATGAAAAGCAACAGTCAGCTAAGCTAAGCGGATTTGCGCACTGTTAAGCAGTGCTCAACAATTTCCCTTTTAAGCATTGCTAAAATTGGCTTAGCGGATTTGTGCACTGCTAAGCTGTGCTTTACATTTTAAAAATTGAACCATGATGGCAAAGAGTGGGAATATTTCCTTGTTTAAGCCACACAGGTGGGAGCACAGCCAGTACTGGTTATAGCTCAGCCTGTGCAGGAACCATGGCTGGCGTAGGTGAGGGTTCATGCTTTAGGGCACAGTGCTGGGGCATCGTGGAGTCCAGGGTTATGGTTGGACTCCTTGTAAGTAATCATGATGAGAGACTGCTGCAGGGTCAGTACCAGGGCTCACAATATAAAGCAGATGCCTGGGACAGTCTCGCCCGTGATCTCACCAGTGCTACTGGCATCCCCCGAACTGATGAGTAGGTCCAGCACCACTATGCTAACCTAAAGCAGAGGAAGGGGGTGCTCTTAGTCCAGTGTCCAGTGGATACATGATGCCAGGGACAACTGTGCTCCAGCAGTTTGTAAGTATCACAGAAATAGGTGTACCAAATTCTAGCTTGAGGATGTGATAGACAGGTATGTATAATGTTTGTTTTTCTCTCCTACATCTGCAACAGAGAGGGCTACTAACATCGAAGCCCATGCCAACAGACTGCTGAGGGTGTGCTGACAGACTGGTGAGTAAAAATCTATTTTGTAACATACTGTGCAAATAACTAAGAAGGAGTGCATTGTGTAGTGCTAGCATGTATACTGTTACTGTGTTAACTGAATAAATAAATTATGTCTGACTAAGAGTGATCTGAAATAAACATCTATAACAGAAACTGTTGTGCTTACTCTGGTTTGTTGTTGTAGACTTAGAATGGAGCTGTAAAAGAAGATATGAATGCCCTGTGTTAACCTTTGCTTTCCAGATTGTAGTAATTCAGAGGATTAATGCAGAATACACTAACGATCTGTCATGCATACATCACAGGATAACAAGTTCAGACTGTTTAACCAAGAGACTAATAGGCAGAAACCAGTGAAACAAGAATGAGCAGTTCCCCAGTAGCTTAGTGTGATGAGAAATAGCATATTTATTATTTTGCATGCCCAGACATGGTTCAGATCCAGGGAGTGGTACTACAATATGTGCTTATCTACACACAAGGAATCAGGAATATATGTAAAAACAGTCAGGTAGTGTTAACAGATATTTTCTCCACAGGTTTTACAGGTAAGGAAATGTTGGTAGTAGCTGTATAAAGGGTATACTAATAAACAGTGCAACTGTTCAACTGTCCGACCACATGCTTGCAAATGATAGAAATAGGACATACAACATGTACACTTCATGATACATGTCTCCCAAGTGTTATGCTGTCACGGCTAGTGGTCACTGCTGCCAATAACCCTGGACACAGATAGGAAACCAATTGAAATATGCCAGTAGCACACTCACATAACAGCAGTTCAGGGTACCCCTCCTGTGCCAGAAATGTAACCCTGACATGTAGGATTCCTCTCTAGCCATGTTTCCAGAGCTGTCACAGTTTTCCCCATACCATTCTGGCCTGACAGTTTAATAGGTATGGTTGTGCTACAGAATCTATGGGCCATAGGTAGATGTAAAGTGAGGGCAGACCCATAGAGTATTGAGCAGTACTGTTGTGGAAAATAGAAGCATAACCAGTTCTTAATGAACTTTTTGTCTCACCCACACCCCTCATCTGCATCAATAATTATTATTCATATACTATGGGTATGTTGCTCTCTAAACCTAATGTTGGGACATGTGTTCTATTATTACTCCTATATTTGATTGGTTGCATGCTAACATACCTTGTTCAAATACCATTGTTGGTGGCCTGTTGCCTTCAATGTTACTGGCATGCTGTTACAATGCATATTATTGTTACATTTATGCATGTGTTCTGTCTGCTTTGCAACTGTTTCAAATCTGTTTTATGGGGGTAATTAGAACACCCACGGATGCTGTTATAACTAATAATGAAATGTGTTGTTCATGACTAAACAACATATTTTGTAAAACCTCAACACCATAGCATGTTTGGGAAGGCAGATCCCTGTTCCACCTCATATGGCTGTGGCACCGGGCCCCGGCATGTCTGGAACCCAACCCGGGACTTCCTCGTCGATTGGTCCTGCACCACCTTTGGGTGGAACTGCCTCAGGGGTTGGGGTCTACCCCCTCGGGACCGGGCACGGACAGGAGCCTGTCACTCACAGTCAGTTCTGGGGTTTGATACGCAGTGCCATCTGAGCAGAGTTGGAGGGGCAGCTGTGCCAGATTGAGGGCCACCTATCACACCTCGAGGGGCAGGCCACCCCTCCTGTCCAGCCCCCAGCACAGACCCCTTCAGGGCCATGAAGGAGGAGTGGTGGCTGCCAATTGGTGGGGACCTCAGTCCCACTGTATCCATTTAGGGGCTCATGGGCTTTGGATTCTCAATCACCCTCCCCATCCAAGGTGTTTACCCCCAATGTGTCATATACCGCACCTGTCTGCTGTCTTGTCTGTCTTGTCTGTCTGCAGATGCAACCTATCCCACCCAACCTACCTCCCCAATCATACCTACAGCCCTTCCCCAACATTCCACTCTCACCTTAAAAAAAGGGTATCTATCCCGCAAAAAAAAAACATTGTCCCATACATAGCTCTACATTTCACCTCCATGTACAGTGAAACTAATCAATCAACCCACAGATTATTCTGCACATGTCTGTCACCAACACCCCTCTCTGTGGGGTATGAGGCTGTAAATTCTAAATTCTACACATTATTCACAGCTGTTGCTGCAGAAGAAATGTAGAGCTATGGTCCTTTCCTTCACCCGTCCTTCACATCCTTAGCTGCTTTTCACATCATCCCAGTGATTTCTCAGAAACCCACAACTGTTATCGGCAACAGCCAAAACATATGAGGCACGCATCTGGACAGTGTCTAGACATCCGGACAGTGGAGAGGTATGACCGCAGTCATATAACAGAATGGAAAATCCCATAACAGCTGCCAACCATGTCACCCAGCACCTTGTGAACCACAGTAAGACCAACACAACACTACCCCAAATCAGCTCTGGGCAATTATCCATGTAAATCCAAATATATCATGCAGTACAGGGATGGAACTGTAGGGAAAAGCAGATAATGGTGCAAAAATGTCCACCCACAGCCACTTACACCACAGTCACAGCAAAATACCAGTACCCCAAATGAACTCTGGAGTAGAACGACTGTTTGAACAAACATATCCTGATTGCCAGTCATGCACTACATTGACATATACTGGACAAACTCACAGTGTAGTGGGAATCCTGAGGTGTTACAGGACATTTCTCAGTCTGCCTCTACAAACATACACACTTGATAGATCACCACCAGACGTAGCAGCATGCACAGTCAGATAGAAAAAGGATCTATGACACACACATCTGGTACTCTCCCTACTCAGACCAACAAACATCTACACACAACACTGCTACACAATCTTGGCAGTCTGTTCACAATGGCCAGACATACATAGCTCTCATATGTAAAGATTTTCACAGAGCGTCCAGGGTGTGGAACCATATTCATGGTCACTGCCACATACCACTTCCAGGAGTCTGCTAAGTCAATGGGATGGTACCTGGAGTGCAGTCACTAAATAATGATATCATCTACCTCTGACCCTCTTACTGCAAGACATCAGGACAAAGCATAACATACTTGGGGGCCAGGGGGCCAGAAAGAGGGACATATCTCACATAATGGTGTTAAAAACAGTTGCTCGTGTCACAGGCTTTGTTGTAACATAACATCCCTGAAGGATATGATGTCTGAAACACTGATGGATGTCATCAGTTACTGACTACAATCCTCACATTATTCTACTGATTCCACAAAAAACAGACGTTGTCTGTGGAACAGACCAAACATACCAAGCATACCACTGGGCAGTCGGTGGACATCACAACAGTTGAGAGGGATGTCAGAGACATGTCACTGTCAGACATCAAGTCACGCAGAAAATGCATATATCCAGACGAACCCTGTTAATCTAGCAACCCTCTATGTGCATAACAGCACTACTGACTTACAGTCTGTACCCAATTCTGGAGCTTTGCTCCCCATGATGTTGGGCTGTCTCCACATGTCCTGTCCTGAGAGGTATTCCCACCAACTGTCTGTGAAGATGTAGCCCCCACACCTCCATAATGTCCTCATACAGGCAAATAAAAGGAGGAAGGCTCACATGAAGGCCATAATTATAGCACTGTGTTGCTATGGCATCGGCAAATGGAAAGACAACACAGCTGCTCTGGATGCAAGTAGCAAGTGGGAGACACCGATTGGTACACAGGCCATCACCTGCTCATGAGTAGTACCTTCAAAAGGCAAGCGGCTGCCTAGGCAAGACAGGTCTCAACCCATCTACACAAAGACAGACTGCGACTACACAAACCTAACCATTTGCATTGTTGTGAGGAAGCTCTTGAGCACTATAACAGGTATGTCAATCATGTAGGCTTGTAATGGAATGCAGAAGGGGGAATGCAATGATGTCAAATGGGACATTAAACACTAGGCTGCAACAAGACCTGTTGAACTCACATGCTGTTGTCCAGCACCTATGGTCATTCCTGCTTGCCCTGTCTGCATTGACATGGAACACATCTCTGACCCCAGAGTCACTCCAGTAAAGGTCAGCTCATGTATGACTACTACTGGAGTGTATGTTGTCCAATACTGAGTGTGTCACTGCTAGGCCAGCTACCTTGGATGTTGGAATTATTCATATGTCACCTGTGAATACTACTCTGATACATATGCTTGTCTTATAAATGTAAGAGACATATATAGGGTATGTGCATACTACATGACAGGTGCAGATGTGTGTTTTGAACTATATGTGATATATTGAGCTCATACCTAACAACTGTCCAAAGTTTTGCAGACCAACCACATGTCTGACTCATATTTGTAGTCAATGTCTCAGACAGTTGTGTATTGTCTGGCACATAAGTGGAAACACATTAAAGACTGAAGTCATAACATATTAGCACATGTGTGATTGTCAGATGTCATATCCTGCAGAGTAGACTTGTGAATGTGACACCGTCTTTGGTGGCAACCAAGTGTGTTTCAGCTAGATTCATAACGTGACACTATTTACTGGCCTTTGCCCAGCAGTGATATGTGCCTTTGTGCAGATGTCTTGCTCTAACAGGAACTAGGTGTCTTACCATGAAACCCATGCCAGTGCAAGCATACCTTGTCCTGTAGGATGCCGAAATATGTGCAGTCACTTACACCTGCTTTGTAGCTGTGGAGAGCACACCAAACTTGCCAGGTCACTCATCCCATCATACATTTAGACCCCAAATGGAGGCCTGCAAAGCTACAGGAGGTAGAGTGTTAACATTAGCATACACATACACACCTCCAGGCTGGCCAAACAGTATGATGCATGGGTGACATCACAAGTGCAGTTAATAGTTGACAAAACATCTACTCAAATCATAGCTAGCTACAGGCCTCCAACCATGACTATGGACACCCACCACACCTATAAGGACCTGCTGGAATCTGTCATGATTCAATCATCTACCCTGCTCCTGGGTGACTTCAAATACCCAACCATAGTCTGCATGACCTGTGACACCTGAACATGAACACACATAGATTCCTCACTTTGTCAATGGCAATGCAGTGGATCAGCCAGTCAACACTCCTACGGTAGGTGGAAATATCCTGTACCTGGTCCTAACCAACATGAGTAGCCACTGTAGCACTCCTACAGTGTTAACATCCTTGGTAATATCTGACCACATAGCCATCATTGTTCAGGTCACCATCTCCCCTCCCCCCTTTTACAGTGTCAAACAGAATGAACTGTACACAAATGACTATGAATCACCTCAGAGTAGGTAGAAGTGGCTGTACAGCCAATGTCCCATTTGTTGGAACTAGCAGCCATGTCCAGGCCCACACCACAATACTATGCGGGCACCTACATAGATGTATGGAATCAGCAATACCTGACAGGACAACATCATCTCCCTCAAAGTAGGGTAAACACCTGTGGTGGACAGCAACAATACACAAATTCCATAATAGTTGGAAACAATTGCTGCATGGACCAACAAGGAACAGGTGCCTCACTGGAAGCAATGTTAACTTGCTCTGCACAAGCAAATAAGGTCAGAGATGATGTACCCTAAGGCTGTCTTTGAGTGCAAATTGGACACACCCACCAAGGCAAATCACTAGGCCTTCCACACATGCGTCTGCAATTCCAGAGGCAACACACAACTCTGCTCTGTAGTGGTGGTCAATAACACCACATACTCATATGGCATAGATATAGGCAACCAACTGCAGACAGGTGAAGTGTAGACATCACCCCCTGTCCCCCATTGGTACACATGTGCATGCACAGCACCTGCCCCCCTCCCTTCCTCATCAGGAACCAAGTCTGTAATGCTCTCTCAAAGGCAACACACAGAGCTCTGCATAGGCCTGACACCATCCCTGGCTGCATCCTACATGAACACAGGCATGGGCTCTTAGATCCATTATGCATTGTAGTCAACCACTTCCTGAGCACTGGTGTCATCCCATCTGCAAAGAGGACATCCACTGTCATCCTTATATACAAAGGCGGAGCAATCCACTGACCCAGCCAATATTATGCACATCAGCCTATCTAGCCTGCTCTGCAAGGGCATGGAAGGCAATATCAAGGACAATATGAACAGGGACATTGGCAATATTGAAATGCCTGGGCCTACACACCATGGTATTGTCAAAGGGAGATCAGGCCTGTTAAACCTGGTTGACCTCTCTTCAGTGGTCAAAAAACACAAGGACAAAGGGAAGATGGTGAACAAGGCCTACCTTCACCTAGCCCAATCCTCTCACACTAATCCCCAGGTGGACAGGATACATACTCCTACACAGCTAGGTACCAACCTGTAGGTTACCAGATGGGTAGCTAACTGGCCCAATGATAGCACCCACTCAGTCAAAGTAGTGAAACCCACCTCTAGTAGTAGATTCATCCACAGCAGTGTACCCCAAGGATCGGTCTGGGGACTCTACTGTTTAGGATATGCGTGTCTGTGGTACAGGACAAAAGCAGTAGACTGTGGCTGACCAGGTGTACAGATGCTTGCAAGATTGCCACTGTGTTGAGCAGTACTATTATGAAAAATAGAAGCCTATGCAGTTGTTAATGGACTTTTTTTCTCTCCCCCGACCCCTCATTTGCATCACTAATTATTATTCATTCACTACTGGTATTTTTTTACAAAACCTAATGTTGGGACATGTGTTCCATTATTGTTCATATAATTAATTGGTTGCATGTTAACATACCTTGTTCAGATACCATTGATGGCGGCCTGTTGCCATCATTGTTACTGGCATGCTGATACAATGCTTACTGGTGTTCCATTTATGAATGTGTTCTGTTTGCTATGCAACTGTTTCACATCGGTTGTTTTGGGTTAATTGGAACACCCATGCATGCTGTTAAAACTAATATTGAAATGTTTTTTTTTTCATGACTAACCAATATATCTTGGAAAACCTCAACACCATAGCATGTTTGGGAAGGCTGGTCCCAGCAGATTCACCTGTCCCACCCCATCTGGCCATGGTACTGGGCCCTAGCACATCTGGGACCCACCATGGAACTTAATCTTCTGCAGGCCCTGCACCACCTGGGCATGGACATGGAGATGAGCCCATCATTCGCTGTCAGTTCCTGGGTATGGAGAGCAGTGTCATCTGCTCTGAGTTGGATGGCCAGAGGTGCCAGATGGAGGGCTGCCTAGTGCACCATGAGAAGCAGGCTGCTCTTCCTGTCCAGCCCCCAGCACAGCCACCATCGGGGCTGTGAAGGTGCAATGGTGACTGCCTGTGGGTGGGGATGTCAGTCCCACTGTAACCATATGGGGGTTCATGGAGCCTCTGAGTCCAAACCACCCTTCAAGTCCAAGGTGCTTACCCCCCCACATGTGCTGTACACTGCCTCTGTCTGCTGTCTTGTCTGACTTGTCTGTCTCCCTACCCAACCTACCTCCTCAGAAATAACTACAATTCCTCCCCAACATCCCACTCTCACCTTAACAAAAAAAGAGCATCTGTCCCCCCAAAAAAAATATTGCCCCATACATAGATGTCCATTTCTCATGTGTCCACTGGACACATGTAATCTAGTTCAATTGACTTGACAACACATTTCTGTTGTCCTCACCCCCCTTTCTCTGTGGTTTGAGTGTCCGAATTCAACTCCAAATTCTGTACAAATGCACAACTGTTGCTGTATAAGAAATGGACAGCTATGGGCCTTCCCTACAGCCATCCTGCACATCTCTAGCTACCTTTCATATTGTTTTTCTCTCTGTATGCCCCTTTTTCACCACTTTCCTATCACCCCTTTTTCTTTTCTTCCTAGCAACAGGATAATCAACCCTGACAAGTCTGAAACCCAGAACCATGTACACTATTGTCAGAGCAATGTACCACTACACCCTTTGACGTGCAGGAATTTGTGATAGTTTTTCAAACATATCATGCACTAGAGTCATTCAACAGTGAGGAAAAGCTCTGTGGAATCACCCAGGTTTTATATCTATACATATACAGATATATATATATATATATATATATATATATATATAGATATATATATATATATATATATATATATATATATATATATATATATATATATATATATATATATATTATATAGAGAGACACTTTGATTAACAACAAATAGTGGTCAGCTGTTCTAATAGGCTTTTCCTGACATTTACTCAATTGTCTGCTACAGCAACAGCCATGGTTTGCAGAGAGCTTACAAAACTTCAAAGGGATCTAATTGTTGAAAGGTATCAGCCCAGAGATGGGTACAAAAACATTTCCACAGCATTGCATATGCCATGGAACACTGTGAAGACAGCCATCAAAAGGTGGAGAAAATATGGGACAACAGTGACATTGCAAAGAAGTGCATGTCCCTCCAAACTTGATGAAAAGACAAGACCAAAACTGGTCAGGGAGGCTGCCTGGGGACCTAAAGCAACACTAAAGGAGTTGCAGGAATCTCTGACAAGTACTGGTTGTGTACGACATGTGACAACAATCTCCCATATTCTCCAAATGTCTTGCCTATGGGGTAAAGTTGGAAGATGAAAGTTTTTTCTCACAAAGAACAACATCCAGGCCTGGCTAAATTCTGAAAAAAACAGTACATCAAGTCAACAAAAAGCATGTGGGAAAATGTGTTATGGTCTAATGAGACAAAGGTTGAACTTTCTGGCCACAATTCCAAAAGGTTTCTTTGGTGCGATAACACCACTGTGCACCACTAAAAGAATACCATCCCCACGGTGAAGCATGGTGATGGCAGGGTCATGCTTTGGGTTTGCTGTTTATAAGCTGGAGCTGGGACTTTAGCCAAGGTGGAGGGGATTATGAACAGTTCCAAATACCAGTCCATTTTGGCCCCGAATCATCAGATGTCTGCTAGATAGCTGTAGATGGAGAGGAATTTCACCTTTCCACATGACAATGACCCAAACCATACTTCCAAATGAACAGTAGAATGGTGTCACCTGAAGACCTTCAACATTTTGGAATGGCCCAGCCAGAGCCCACACCTACATCCAATAGAAAATCTGTTGGGTTACCTAAAGAGGGTTGTGCACAAGAGATGCACTTGCAATCTAACAGAGTTGGAGGGCTTTTGCAAGGGAGAGTATTCAAATTTTGTCAAGTCAAGATGTGCCATGCTGATAGACTATTTCCCAAGAGGACTGAATGCTGTAATTAAATCAAAATGTGCTTTAACAAAGTATTAGTAAGGGTGTGCACACTCATGCAACCAGCCTATTGTATGTACTTCATTTACTATATTTTACCCTTAACCGATATGTATGTCCTTCAATTGGATTGCACAGGTCATAGGCCACATTAAAGGTGGAAAAAGTTATGACATGATTTCTGTGGTCTAATGTTATATATCACAAAAACCTGGCATGTTAACAGGGGTGTGTACACTTATTATATCCATTTTAAACTTAGAAAGTTGTTAGAGTAACCAGATTTAATTTAACATACATTTACTGCAGGTTTTGAAGTCTGCTTAATTATGTCAGTAATTAGTGATGTCAATCCTCAGATCATCCCAGCAATGTGTCATACAAACACAAGATTTATGAGGAACAGACCAAAAATATGAGCCACACATCTAGACATTCAGCAAAACTCTGTACAGTTGAGAGGTATGTTCTGTAGGAGTTGCCACTGTGCTATACAGGTGAACAGTAATAATGTATACATGAGTACAATGTGTGCTAGGTGAAGGCCCGTCACCTACTAACACTAATCACGTATCCCAGAGGTGTATATCAGTTGTAAAATTAAGTGGAAAGGGTTGCACTGCATGATGTTGAGGGCATGCCCAGAGTTTGTATGTTGTGGTCTGACTATGTGGTATGATTGTCCCCAGTTGGTTATTGTGAGGTCTGTGTAATGCCTTTGTGCTACCTCACCTGTATGTGTCTGCGTGTGTCCATGTGTGTGTGTGTGTGTGTGTGTGTGTGTGTGTGTGTGTGTGTGTGTGTGTGTGTGTGTGTGTGTGTGTGTGTGTGTGTACCAGCAAACCTTATAATGCAGGTATTAATTTACATATATTGTCTTTCCCTCACAGGTGGACATGGTCGTCAATGTCCCTCATTCTCAGAATCTGATGTCAGTGTCTTTGTAGACTCTGACAATGATGTTGGTCCTAGTGAAGCACAGGTGGGGTTGTCAAGGGGCTAAATCTGTGCCATCAGTTGGCATCCCACAGTCATCCACAATGTCCCCACAAACAGTCATAATGCCCACACATACCCCGTCCCCAGCAGCCACAAATAATGGACAGTTGGTGGGTGGTGGCATGGAACAGGCTAGTGTGGTGACTATGGCAAGTGTGAGTGTAGACACTAGCCATAGCCAGAGTGCAGGTGAGGTCCCACACAGGTGGATGGACAGCTGTGCTTGAAGGAGGACCGCTGCCCATCAATACACTGTCACAAGTGCCACAGCAGGTGTCACCAGACACATATTTCAGGCTGTCATGGATACACAGGCACATAGTGAATGCAACACCAGACAAATACTCAAGGTCTTGGATGCAACTCTTCCTGGCTTACATGACAACATACATGACCTTGTAGAGACCACACATCAAAATACTGAGGTCATGAATAGACGATGGGGTGAGAGCTTGAATCTTTGACCGTTTAATGTCTGGGCTTCATCGTGTGGTGGGAGATAGGTGCTAGCCATGTGGACATAGGTCAGCACCAACATCAGCTAAAAGTCTATGTGGCCTTGCTTCACACTCCCATAGTTGCAGTACCACCAGCACTAGGGTGGGTGCTATCCACACCACAACAGAGCAGGCCATGGGCACATGAACCTGACTGGTCACGTCAGAGACAAGGATCCAGCACACAGCAGTCACCATTGGGGAGTAGTACTGCATCTGGCCTTGGGCCTGGTGGTGCCATGATACCCCTGGCAGGAGCAGTTCATGTGTCCATGGCCGGAGATGGTGAACTCTACGCCTTGCCAAGTACGATCTACAGTGGTCCAACATTCCCCTGTGTAGGACAGCCACATGGTGTGACTGTGTGTATGCAAACACACACACAACACCATCACAGCCAGGTCTCCTCCAGAAACACACACACACACCACCATTTCAGGGCCCATTCATAGAACACACCTCCAAATGCACACACATGATGTCAACTGTATGGCCCAGCATAGGCCTCTGGCAAACCCACATAGCACCCTGTGGATATGATGATAACTGTGCCACATCCCTGTCATCCATACCAACGATGCAGGGACCTGCTAATATGGGTCTGATGCACAGGGTGAATCTAGTACAGTGTAGCTATGTAATGCTGTCTAATGTGCTATCTGCTTGCATTTGTTATGGGTATAGCTCAAAGAGTATTAGCAAATATTAGCCATATTGCATTATTGGTGTTAGTAACACTGACTGAATGTAGTCTCACATGCTTTATCCTGTTTGTGTTCTAGGTGTCTGTGTGTCAGCAGGATGTGGCCCTGCAGAGATTCCCAATGAGGATTATGGCAGATCGACCATGTCATAACTGAGTACAGCTGTATATGTACACATTTACCAGGTCTATGTAACAGTTATTGCAAGCACACACACGATTGCAGTTGCCAGTGATGGGTTTGGAACCCTACCCATCTAGTTAGTGGTACTAGAGTGTTATTGGTTATTGCAGGTGGCATGGAGCTACTAGTGTGATGACTGTTTCAAGGTATCTGTAAAGTGAATAACATCATGTGCCCTTGTGAGGTATGGCATTGAGGGATGTACACACTCACAAACACTGCTATACACACCAATGCATGCAGGCACATACACACACACACACACACACACACACACAGACACACACACACACACACACACACACACACACACACACACACACACACACACACACACACACACACACACACACACACAGACACACACACATTTGCCAGTACTGACATTATTGGCCCTGCCTATCATGCTATTCATTCCATACCGTTACATAGTTGTTGCACATGGCATGGGGCTTATAGGGCTGATGAGTGTCTATAGACACCTCTACGGTAGATGTGAACTGCGGGCTTCATAATGTGGACTTTGGAATGTGTACTGGGAGTACCATGGCCTAAAATTGTAAACCGCACCCACACAATGGATATAGTTCTCACTCAAACACACACAGAACACTGTTTTCACAAACACACACACACACACATACACACACACACACACACACACACACACACACACATACACCCATTTGCCAGGATGGAGATTAAAATCTCTACCCATCTAGTTATTGCAACTACATTGTTAGGCATTTATCACATGCACCACAATGTTTAGAGGGTGAAGAGTGTCCCAAGGTAATTCTAAGATGAACAACAGCACCAGGCCTTATAAAATATGGCAATGGGAGGTGTACTAGGTGAGAATGGACTCAAAATACATTAACCTACAGTTATACATAGTTACAAACACAAATACACTCATACACACATTAGCCAGGATTAAGATTAGCAGCCCTGCCTATCTTGTTAGTCAGTCTTTACTGTTACATAATTCCTGCACACTGCACGGGGCTTATTGGGCTGAAGACTGTCAACAGATACCTCTACAATTGATGAAGATCTTGGGATGTGTACTGGAAGTGCCACAACCTAAAAATGTAAAACTCATACCCTCAATGGATATATTTCTCACTCAAACACGTACACAGGATACAGTTTTCACAAACACAGACACACACACACACACACACACACACACACACACACACACACACACACACTTGTAAGGATTGAGATTAGAACCCCTACCTATTTAGTTATTGCTTCTGCAGTGTTATGCATTTATTGCACACACCACAGAGCTTATAGGATGAAAAATGTCCCACAGTTCTTCTAAGGTGAGCAACATCAAAAGCTCTTTTAAAGTATGGCAGTGGGCAGTGTACTGGGAGAGTGAGGCCTCAAATGATATATCTTACAAATATACACACTTATACACACTTATATACACACACACACACACACACACACACACACACACACACACACACACACACACACACACACACACACACACACACACACACACATGCACACACACACACATGCACGCACACACATACACACACACACACACATATGCATTTGCCAGGACTCACATTAGAAACTCTATCTATCTAGTTATTGGTACTATAGTGTTATGCAGGTACCATATACACCACGGGGCTTCTAGGGTGAAAAGTGTCCCAAAGTATCTGCATAGTGAATAAAATCACCAGCCCTTGTAACGTATGGCAGTGGGAGGTGTACTGGGTGAGAAGGGCCTCAAACTAGTTTTAACTACGTGTTTACACACTCACAAATACTTTTATACACACTAATGCACACACACACATGTATGCCAGTACTGAGATCCATAGGTTCATAGGTTCATAGGTGTGTACTAGGCAAATGGCCATGGAGCCTTTGCAAGCCTAGCTCATAGGATTACCCTGACATCGTGCCACCCGACATTACTCCCCAGTGAGTCCATTGAGTATAGCCACTGGAGTGATCCCCAGGGTGAGATTTCAATTTCCCATCCACTCATCCAGATTTGTCTTGCAGAGAGCCAGTGAGGTGCTCTGCTTGACATGTATGTGAAGTCTATTCCATAGCATGACCAGTCTCTGGGTTATGAACCTGTCCCTCCAGCATGTTCTGTTGATTGTGGAAATGGGGTTTAGGTCTCTGGGGCATGTGGTGCATACAGATTGGGTTTCTTTAGATGTAACATGCCTAACAGTGCTGGGTCAGACATGGCTTTGTAAGTCAAGCAGAGATTTCCTTTAAGTAGCCAATATGAGACAGAGAATAGTTGGAGTTATTGGAGTCTATCCATATAGGACAAGTATTTAAAGCCTAGATCCTCTTTGTGAGGTTCTTTTGCAGCCTCTCCAGGTGTTGCAGGGGTCTAGTGAGGTAAATGCAGTATGGGCCATTGTACTTGATGACTGGCCTACTGTGGGAAGAGTAAAGGGGGACTATGACCTCTTTCTTCCTTGATGCAGCACCCTTAGTAATGAGATGTGCCACATAGAAGGACTTTATGACCACAGTGGTACTGTGGTGGTCAACAAAGAGGTATCTGTCAACCTGTGCTCCCAGTTCTCTTATAATGACTTCTGTGTTCAGTGGACTACCATCGATGTGGTGATTCATGGGAACCAAGTTGTTCCTGAAGGGGATGGTGACACACTTTCTGGCAGTGATCTTAAGTCCAGGTTTCTGACAACAGTCATAAGTCTCAGTGAGGCCTTTCTGCAGGATGTCAACATCACTTGGGGAGGTAATAATAGCACCCACCTTGCAGTCATCTGCAAACATTGTCAGCCAGAGTCGCTTCATGTTGGGCTGTACTTCAGAGGCATAGATAACAAACATGAGGGGACTATGGAGTCTGACATGGAGTCTGCTACTTTCACACTGAGGGTTCTATCTGTGAGCTAGTTTGCAACCCACCTAGTGATATAGGGGTTGATGCCTAGGTGAGTGTGTTTGTCTATGATTCCTGAGTGGAGAATGGTATCAAAGGATTGGAAGCCCCAGCTATCTTGCTGTTACATAGTTATGTCATGTGGCACAGAGCTTATAGGGCTCCAGGGTATCTAAAGCTACCAATACAGTGGATGACAAAAGTGGGCCTTGTAAAGTGGATATTGGGATGTGTACTGTGTGGACCGCAACAAAAAATTGCAAAACCCACCCCCTCAATGGATATGGTTCACTCACACACACATTTGCCAGGACTGAGTTTATAACCCATACCTAATGCTACTACAGTGTTACGCATTTAGAGCACATGCCATAGTAATTATAGGGTGTAGGGTGTCCCAGGGTATTTCTAGGGTGAGGAACATCACCAGCCCTTGCAAAGTATGGCAATGGGAGATGTACTGGGTGAGAAAGGCCACAAAATACTTTAACCTATAGATATAAACACTTGCAAACACAAACACACTAACATTTGCTAGAACTGAGATTAGAACCTCTATCTAATTAGGTATTTATACTATAGTGTTCTGCAGTTATCAGACATGCCACAGAGATTATAGGGCTGAGGTCTTCCCACAGGTACTTCTAAGGTGACTGACATCAGCAGGACTGTTAAAGTTGGGCAATGGGAAGTGTACAGGGTGGGTAAGCCATCATAATAGTGAGACCTACAGACACACGCACATGCACACACACACACACACACACACACACACACACACACACACACACTCACACACAAAGGTAGGTGATGTGATATTACAAACCTCACCTCAGTACCATCAGACAATGAATCTCATTTTCATTCTGGCACGTGCCAGTAGTTACAAGTGTTATGCAACTGTCTGGACCAGAGCATCACTCTCTACTATTCATATGTCTATCCCTATGTATGACTCACTCTGTGTGTGTGTCTCTCTTTGTTTCTCACTCTATCACTGTCTAGCTCTCTCGTTTCCATGTCTGTGTGTGTGTATGCATGATATATTTAATATGTTGCATATATATATATATATATATATATATATATATATATATATATATATATGTATGTATATATATATATATATATATATATATATATATATATATATATATATATATATATATATATATATGCATCACATGCAACAGATGCAGAAATACCATATATGGGCCACCTACAGCTGGCTGTGGGTAATCCTGTCTGATGGGTGTGTGTGGAGACTGTTAGGTGTACATAGCTATGTGTATGCATAGACATTTGCACAATATATATATATATATATATATATATATATATATATATATATATATATATATATATATATATATATAGTCATTTGTGGTTTCAGACATGGGCCTTATTTCTCTAAGGATGGGAGCATGCCCAGTATTACCTTCTATAGTAAGTGTGGAAATCCATTCCAGGAATAGTTGTAACTCTAGTCCAGAGTGCTGTGTGCTACAGCCATATCTTGCAACTTGTTTGTGCAGGATATCTAGAGATAGGCTGCCAATATGGGAAAACTATCACTCAGACATAGGAGGATACTGTCACTATTGCTGTTATTAATGTATGACTTGCTTGAGTTACAGGGTTTGTTTAAGCAGATATTTTCTAACTTATGTAATGTCTGACACTGTAATGTATTGTGTCATTACCTACTGACAGATATCATGGGATCATCACAGTTATTTACCAGAGAAATTCAAGATGGATGATGCATAGACTAATATTATGAGGCAAAGGCTAGACATTCTTGCACAATCCGGCCAGTTGGGAGGTGTGGCTGCAGCCGGTTGACTGCTGAAGCTGTGTAAAAGGCCAGCACCTTGGTGATATACTGGCTGGCAATCTCCTGGTTGTGCGGTATTCTTCATACCTGGAAGGTTATATCCTGGTCCATACCTCTCAACTGTACAGATTCTCACAGATTATCCAAATTTATGACTCATATATCTGTTCACTTTCTCTTAACATTGTGGTTTTCTAGCACGTTTGTTGCAAATCACTCTGGGTTGCCGTCAGGGAATAATGACTGAACATTAGAGTTTCAGACTTCTCACCCTTCATGACATCCATGCTACCACACAGCCCTTCTGTTATTCTATCACCTTTCTAACATTTATGAGAGCATTATTTCAAAAGTGTCCCTATATTTTGGCCTTTATCCCACCATTATGTATGGCTTTGTCCAGATGTCTTGCTCTATGAGGTTGAGAGGTACACTACTAGCATTTAGTGGCATGGCCTTTCATTTGCATTTTGTTGACTGTGTTATGTTGGTAGTATGGAACCCACAACATTCCCTACAATGGCACTATGGGTGAGGCATGGGCCTTTGCCAGAGGCCTTTAGGCCATGTGAGACAGATGCAGGCCATCTATAGCAAAGCAGTCCATTTAGTCACTCATATATTCCAGGCTGCTGGGCAGTGGACCCCCCTGGGGTGACAATGGTAAGTTAGTCAGGTGTTACTGACAATCACTTTCTGTTCATATTGTTCCATCACTCTGGGTGATAGCAGCATGCTGTTTATGGCTAGGGACATACCTGCATGGGATGCATACTCAGCATGTTGCATCATGTCTGTCTTCCTATAGTCCATGAGGTACATCTGACATCATTCACGCCACCATGGACCAGGCTAGTGTGATACCTGTACCTGTTGTGGGGTGACTTGAGTGCATGTGTGATATGGCAGTTTATGGCACCTGCCAAACAAGTAATCATGACTTTCCCCTTATTCTGCCTGGTGTGTGGCACATCTGTGTGTCTCACAGTGGAGTTTTCTATGAGTAGTATGTGTGTATGGTAAGGCCTTAGTGTTTACAGGAACCTTGTGTGTGGTTTATGTGTGGTCTGTGGTGTGTAGGTTTGGGAAGTTCACATGTGTTTTTGCCTCTGAGGTGTCCTTTACTTGGGGTTTGATTTGTTGTGGACCTACACTTATGTGGGTTTGTGTTGTGTATTTGCAGGTGATACTTACTGACTTCATATACTGCAGGACACCTATGTCACTGTGGTGTACATATTCTCCATTTGTCTGGCCAGTGGTTCCCCTTCCCCTTCTGTGTGCCTCTTTATCCTTCTGTAGTCTGGTCACAGGCTTTGCCCACAGTGGCTGCTGTTATGTATTTATAATTCTGGTGTGAACATGGTAAAT
Source organism: Protopterus annectens (assembly GCF_019279795.1). Lineage (NCBI taxonomy): Eukaryota > Metazoa > Chordata > Ceratodontiformes > Protopteridae > Protopterus > Protopterus annectens. The sequence continues at coordinate 203,131,498 of NC_056730.1, forward strand.
AACATAACATCACACACAAGGTTACAGACTACGCACCTCTGAGCATTCCTGTTTGGCAGGTTGTCCTTCATTGCACCACTACATCTGCTGGGGTCCTCAGTTTGTGTTACTATGTTATGCGGCTACATGTTGGCCTAGCAGTAAACTGTCACTAATTCTGACATCTGGACAGGCCCACATATGACAATCAGATGAAGGCCCACACATGGGGACAGGGTTTTGATACTGTTCTGCAATACATAGACAGTTGGGAGACCAATTTGTTACTTGCTTGCTTTCTGTTATGGGTGTGACATCTGCTTCTCCACTGTCTGCCATTGATGTTTTGACATGACCTTTTCTTGTTTTGCAAATACTTTGCAGACTAATGCAATATCAGGACAAGCAGAGCAGATATACAAGGCATACTTGTGCTCCTTCTGTGACAACCTGCCATTCCATGGGTATGGCTGTTGGCCAGTGACATGTTGGCAATGCTGACACAGTGAGATGGCATGTGTTATGTTGGTAGGATGGAAAGTGATGGCAGCTTTTTATGACCTATCAGTACATTGACCTTTAGGTACCTGCTGTGCTACCAGTGACCATACCTCTGTACATATGAGAGCCAGACATCTGGATAAAGCCATAAGTAATTGGGTGACAAAGGCCTAAATATAGGGACCATTTTAACTATTGGCCTTACAAACCTAGAAGGGTGATACAATAACAGATGTTGCATTAGCATGCATTTTCTATAGGGTGTGAGGTCTGAGACACTACAATCCTTCATTATTTTCTGACTTTAGACTTTTGTGGGTTGCCAAAGATTTGCCACACAACCACTATTTCATGATAGAGATACCACAAATAAGATGCAAACTTCTGTACATTCTGCAAAAGGTCTGTACAGTTGGATGGTATGGTAGGCACTGTCTAGGTTACTCTGACCTGTGTACTGTTCATATGTGTAGCCCCCTGTCCATGACCTGTCCAGCTTACAGGTAGTAATGGATATTGACATCTGGACAGTGTGTACAACTCACACCATAGGTGTGGCTGACATGTGAAATAATTGACACTGTGATTCTTGGAACATGGCCCTGTCTACAACAGCCAGGAGTAAGTGCTGGCCCCATCCTGACATTTTTCCCATGCATATACATAGATCATTGACCCCTGCATATTGTGGACACGCAACAAGTTATCGTGTTGAATGGGACAGTCCTGACAATGTGTGCTCTGCTGCTATTATCCTACAAACCTACATGTTACTGCATTTCTATGGGAATATGGGTGTGGGGGTATACCTGTTAATGGTACACATTTACAATTACTGTGCAGATATTGGCTTTACATTTTGGTTCCATTTAGCATAGTATTGTACCCTGCCTTGGAGAATAGAGGCATACCAGTAGAGACCACAGGTTAAATTGTAATGGCATACAATTGACTTTCAGTCTGCTTACCCTTCAGAGCCTTATTGCAACTGAAATTCATGCTGTTATATCACTGTGTAAGTCTGTAGGGGGTATTCCATCATTGCTGCCATTTGTGGACCTTTTCCAGACATTCCTTTATGTTTTTCTACAGCTGACTTGCTGGGAGAGTCTGAGGGGTGAGTATGGGATCCTCACATTGACATCCATGCATGTGACCTATGACCCCCCCCCCTTAGTTGGCCCCCCACATATGCTGTAGTGGGATGTGCCACCGTTGATAATACTGCATAGTGTGGGGAAACCAGTATTGGGCAGATATTTCCTGGTGTCCCACATAGCTGTCACTTGTCTGCTGCTACCCCAGTAGGCCACCCATTCCCTTGCATGCATGCAACAATACCATAGATATACTACAAGAACATAACACTCCATTCATTTATTGTTTAGAAAACTGATTTACCTTGTGTCTGTGGCAGTTGTGGGGATGGTGGGTGAGGGCTGACTCTACTGGATGCAGGCAGTACACTGCCTATACAGGGTACGCTACAGGTAGTGTGATGCATGTGTCATCCATTTTTCTGTGTGTGCAAGTTAGAGAGAGGTTTCAGTCCCTGGGTCCCTACCATGTTACTGTGTGTGCTATGCATTGCCTCTTTGCCAAGGCCTGGGCATACTGGTCACACCTCCGTCTGCCTACAGGAGCAGGCTCAGGGGCTTCCTCCTCTGAGTCCTTCTGTGCCTTTGGGGACCTTGGCAATGGTGGGGGATTGTGTGGCCCTTCTCCATGCTGTTCCTGCTGCAGCTGTTTCTGCAGGATCATATTGTGTAGCATGGCACATGCTATGAACATGTGTGCACATGTGGCTGGAGAGTACTGCAAGGCTTCACCAGATATGTCAAGGCAACAGAACCATGAATTGAGCATCCCGAACACATGCTCTATAATGATCCTGGTTTGTGCATGTACCTCATTATGACATTTTTGAGTGGGTGTGTGTGAATTTCTGATGGGAGTCATCGTCCATGACTCCAGTGCATAGCCAGCATCCCCCACCAGATGGCCATATGGGATGTCCGCACTGGCAAATGCCTGGTACAGCTGTGATGAATTTCAGATGTGGGAGTCGTGATAGCTTCCAGGGCTGCCAGCACACACATTCATGATAATGCCCTGGACATTACACATGAACTTCCAGTTCCTCAGGGTATTCTGCTACATGATGGAAGAGATGCATATTGCTGGTCCTCTCCTCGTGGATGTTGGGGAAGTAAATGTGCTCACCAGCATGTGGTAGGCATCCAGGAGCTGGCGGAGTATCCTGGATGCAGATGCCTCTGAGACCCCCATGGTATCCCCAGTAGGTCTTTGGAAAGTACCTGTAGCTAGTATTCTTAAGGCTACACATACCTTGGTATCCACTGAGATGGGTTCCCCTCTGTTGGCACTGTCTATATATACTGAGTATGTTCTTGTCCTTTTATATTTAACCCTTTCATTGTGGCTGATCTGTCTAGAGATATTTAAGTTTTGAGAGTACTCGCATATTTATATGGTGACACTGTGTGGGCCACCCCTAATAGCCTTGCTCTTGGTCAAAGTACCATTTGTATTAATATTAATATTACACAGTAAGATAGGACACCCTTTGTTAAGGGCCTTAAAGTATCTGATAAGGAGTTGCCTGGTGGCAGTGACAACTACCATATAGTCTGGGCAAAAGGGGGCATAGCTAGTAAACCTGCACCAGTGTTTGTCAAGTGTGTGTGTGTGTGTGTGTGTGTGTGTGTGTGTGTGTGTGTGTGTGTGTGTGTGTGTGTGTGTGTGTGTGTAAATCAAACCTTAAAGAGTGTGTGTGTATCAGCTACTTGAGCAGGCACACAAAGCAAGGCACTGGTTGGCCAGAGGCAGAGCTGGAAGTCTTGACTTGGCCACTCATCTGAGATCTTAACTCATTAGCTGTGTGAGTGGGGAGTCTTACTGGGGATCTGGGAAAAGAGGAAAAAGACAGCCCCGGATTGACTATGGTCTCTGTGTGTTCTTAAGGGAAATTGCACTTGATGGAGAAAGCTGCATCTGGAAATACTGTGTGTGTGTACTTTTCATCCTCCCAGTGAACATCCCCCACTGTTGCCAGTGGTGAGGATTGAGGTTTATCAAATACTTTTCTAGTGGTGGGTCATCACATTATTGTCTGGTAGTGGTGGGATCATCACATCACATATTTGGATTCAGTGGTTTGGATAATGAACTCCTGTAGCCTGTATACAGTGATTACTAAAGAAGTTGTTTGTACTCTGAAGTAGCCACATAGTAGACATTCAGAGTTTCATATCACAATAGTTTCATTTATTTTTTGTTAGCTTCGTTAGTCAGGGAGAGCAGGCAAGGATGTCAACAGAGGAGTATGGCAAGCTGACAAAGAGCCAGTTGGCTGACATGTGTCAAGCCAAAGGACTGGGGCATGCCAACCCGAGTAAAGGAGAAATGATTGCAGCCTTAACCACAGCTGCATCACAGACCAGCAACCAGGAGGAGAACCAGACTGGCATTGGGGATGTGCAGGTCTCAGAAAATCGGCAGTTCAACCTTTCCACATAGGACTTGAAATCCATCTGGAGTTAAAGAGACTTAAACTGGAACCCTAATGTTTGGAAATAGAATCAGCAGAGAGACTGCAGCATTTGGAGGCTAAAGAAAATGAGAGACTGAGACATATGGAGGCTGAAGAAAATAAGAGGCAGAGGCAACATGAAAAGTAGATGCTGACTCTTCGCCTGAGTCATGGAGGTAGTGTGGAAGGGAATAACCGAACATCAGAAGCAATAAAGGTGAGTACATTTCTTCCACAATTTTCACAGGGTAATAATTTTGAAAGTTTTATTCATATGTTTGAAAGGGTACATAAACAGTATAATGTTGAACAAGGGCTCTGGGTACAATTTCTGATCCCCTTACTCCATTGTAAAGCTGTAGCTGCTGTTTCTAAATTGTCTGATACTGATTGCTTAAATTACAATACAGTTAAAAATTGTTTATTAGAGTGTTTTATGTTAACACCTGAAGCTTATAGAAAAAAAGGTTTTGTGAGCATAGACCCAAGGCAGATGAAAGTGTGTGGGAATATATTGCTGAGTTAAGCACTTATTTTCATAGGTGTGTGAGTCGGTGTCAGGTCACCAATTTTGAAGAGCTGGCAGACCTTTTTGTTAGGGAACAAGCCCTTAGCACTTTGCATGAGGACATGAGAATCTGGTTGCCAGATAGAGAATGCAATACCACAGATGAACTGAGGAAAAAGGGAGAGATATACCTAACAAGCAGAGCATCACTGCTCATGAAAGGGTTACCCAGTGCTGCACATGCTTCTAAGGGAACCCATGGCGGTCAGCCTAAACCACCCCAACAGAGTCCGCCAGTAACAGGAGAAGCCACTAGTTCAGATACATGGCCAGGATTAAGGGTTAAATATTTTAAATGTAACCAATGGGGCCATGTAGCATATAGATGTCCATGGAGGAGAGGTGGGGAACAAAAGGTAGGGGAGCCAGTAAGTGGGAATGACAGAATGCCAGCAGTAAGTTGTCTGGAGACAATAAGGGTATCAAACTACCCCAAGAGGTTATATCCTATCTTAATATATGGGAAACAGACCACTCCAAAGACAGAGACAGCCTCGGACATAACCATTGTGAAGCCTGCAATGGTTAAAGAGGAGCAAAACTTGCTTGGGCAGTCTACTCCAGTCAGAGCTTTAGGAGGGACCCCATTCCAAACACCTTTGGTTATGGTTCACTTTGACTGGGAAGGTGGAAAAGGAAGCAAGCAAGTAGGTGTGTATGGGGATACCCTTGTAGATGTCCTGATGGGGAATGATTTTGATAATACAGTACCTTGTGTGCATGCAGTTACACACAGTCAGGTTTGAAGACAAGCATGTGGGTCTGGTAGCCTGGGGGAGACCCAGACAGACCGCACACTTGAAGCCAGGACTGGTGAGGTGGTTACGTCTGAGAGGGAGATACCCTGTAGCAGTGAGACTGTAGGTAATCTACAGCTGTGTGTGGGTACTGATGTTCCCTTGGACAGAGTGACTGCAAGGGCAGAGGTGAGTAGTAGTACCCAGGCTGACAGTGAGGCACTGCTGTTGGAGGATACCAGACTTCCTGTGGAAGGGGATCTAGGTAGGGTTACACTGTGAGTTGAGACAGGCTCAGCTCTCAGACCCTACATTGAACACTTAAGGGAGGTAGCTAGAGAGGCACCTGAATCTCAAGGAAGGGAGGAATCTGTACACTGGGACAAAGGGTTACTGTATAGAGAGTGAACCCCTGAGGGAGGACTAGAGGGAGAGAGAATACTGCAGTTGGTAGTGCCCTGAGCCTACCATATGGCATTTCTAGCCATTGCCCATGAAATTCACTTTGCAAGTCATATGGGCATAAAGTGTAGGAAGAGACATTTTATACAGAACTTTTATTGGCCTGATATTTCCTGGCATGTAACAGGGTACTGCAGGATCTGTTAGCAGCACCAATGAGTAGGCAAGGCAGGAGACAAGGGGCAAGCTCCTTTGATGCTTTTGCCTGTGATTGAGGAGCCATTTCAGAGGGTAGCTATGGATATCGTGGGTTCTCTGAATACCCCAAGTTCCACAGGGAAGGTGTATATCTTAGTGGTAGTAGATTATGCTAGCAGATACCCTGATGCAGTATCCTTGTCCTCCACTGAGGCAGGAAAGATGGCAAATGCTTTGTTAGAGATTTTCAGTAGGGTAGGTTTCCCAAACAAAATACTGACATAGGTGCCAATTTCATGTCCGATCTGCTAGCTTATCTGTGGAAGCACTGTGGGGTGAAGCACCTAAAGACCACCCCTACCATCCCCACACTAATGGTCTGAAGAAGAAGTTAAACTCTACACTAAAGACCATGCTTTGGGCATTTGCAGGACAGTTTATGAGGGAGTGGGACAAATATTTGCTACATTTGTTGTTTGCTTAAAGAGAGGTGCCCCGGCAATTCATGGGTTTCTCACCCTTTGAGTTGCTGTATGTGCAGAGGGTGAGGGGACCTCTACACTTGATTTGCAATGTGTGGGGGATGAGTGTGAATCCCACAAAGAGTCTGTTGTGGCATATGCCCTAATCCTCAAGACAAGCCTCAGGGAACTCATGGGCTTGGCCCAGGAGAACCTGGCTGAAGCCCAACAGCAGAAAATGGTCTAGTATGACAGGAATGCTCGAGCTTGAGAGTATGCTGTGGGACAGCAGGTTATGGTTCTCATTCCTGTCACAAACAACAAGCTGCAGACAGCTTGGGATGGAGCCTTTAAAGTGGTAAGGAAGGTCAGTGATGTTAACTACATGGTAGAACTGCTAGGCAGGAGGCAGAGGCACAAATTGTACCATGTTAACAGATGAAACATTACCATGATAGGAAGGCCTCGGTGCTAAGTATTTGCAGTAGGAGGCAGGAGTAGTCTGAGCTGGATCTATAGCAACAGGGAGCCAGCAAGGAAAATCCCAAATTACTATGGTGGAGCCTAGGTTGACAGGCATATGATATGACAGTACAGCTCTGTACTGGGGTCAACAATGCCAAGGCAGCTGGCATCTCAAGACAGGGTATGGAATAATGTATTCCCAGATAGGCTCATCCCTCTCAAGCAGCATTTCTCAAGGGTCATTTTAAAAACTAACTTGAGTCTTTGAGTGTGGGATGAAGTGTGACAAAGGGGGATACTGCCAGCACAGCTATCTGGAATTTTGTACATGATTATAAGTCATTTTTGAATATCAACATGATTTATATAAGATGCTTGTGTTACAACTGAATTAGAACTGTATGTCATGTGTATATCAAACTGGTTTTAGAGACAGGTGTGTTAAATAGGTATTTTATAAGGTGCTTGTGCTTGAAGTGTAACACCAGTGTGCCCTGCTGGAAGAGAACAGAAAAGTACATGCACTATTGTAACTGTTTTAAATTACTCTATGGCTATGCAATAAAAGCTGTTACCTTACAGTTTTCATTGCAGCTAGACACATAGTCTGTGCTGAGAAACTCTCTGGATTGCCTTTATGGTGAAATAATTACTAGTCTTAAAATGTGAAGGAATGTAATTGCTTTATGACTTCCAGCATCTGCCAAAGATCTGACAGAAGCCATTGTCTTTTTATTTTCACAGGTAGATGCTAAATATTGACAGCTCCCAGAAGTGGGGGTTTCACCTCAAATAGGGACAGATGACAAGAAATTATGTCATTCTGCAAGCTATCCCAGCAGTAATATTTGAGATGTTAATTTGACAACTCTCTTAGACAGACATAGCATTCTGTATTCTGTTTTCAACCTGCCAACAACAGCAACCATTCAGTACATCTGCCTTGCTCTGTAAGTAAGTTATCTAGGGTATAGCAACTCTCTTAGATATAGTCAGGAATATAATGAAGCTTAGTTTAGATATTTTTCTTTATTTTTTGAGACTGTCCTGCAATATTGTTTTAAATATTTCCTGTGATTTTGAACTCTGATATCACTGTAAATATACACTGAGCACTTTCTTGTTCTTTTATATTTAAACCTTTCATTGTGGCTGATCTGTCTAGAGATACTTAAGTTTTGAGAGTATTTGCATATTTATTTTGTGCCACTTTGTGTGCCACCCCTAATAGGTTCATAGGTAGGTACTAGGCTATTGGCCCTAGGGCCTCTATAAGCCTAGCCAAACAGTACCCTGGCTTTTGCCACCCAAGAAAATTATTTTCCTGTGCCCCTGTGAATCAGAGACACAGAAGTGATCCCGGGGTGAATTTCCTATCTCCCATCCAATCATCAAGATTTTTCTTGACGAGTGCTAATTAGGAGCTTTGTTTGATATAGATAGGTAGTTTGTTCCAGAGTATGGGAAGTCTCTGGGACAGGAAACTATCCCTCCAGCATGTTCTGTTTATTGTGGTGACAAGGTTTAGGTCCCTAGAGCATGTAGCTCGGAGGGATTGGGATTTCTTTAAGTGGAGCATGTCCAACAGCTCTGGGTTTGACATAGCTTTGTATGTTAGGCAGAGATTGCCTCTGAGTAGGTGATATGCGACAGAGTAAAGCTGGAGTTTTTTGAGACGGTCTGCATAGAACATCTGTTTAAGGATGGTAATCTTCTTTGTGAGGTATTTCTGTGGCCTTTCCAGTTGTAGATGTCTTGTGAGGTACATGCCAAAAGGGGCGTTGTACTCTATAATGACCTCCTTTTTCCTGGATGAAAAACCTTTTGTGATGAGGTGTGCCATGTAGAAGGATTTCCTGACTACTGTGGCAATGTGATTATCAAAGGAGAGATTACTGTCCACCTGTGTCCCAAGGTCTCTTATCACACTTTCGGTGTTAAGTAGACTACCACCTATGTGGTATAGCACACACACACACACGCACACACACACACACACACACACACACACACACACACACACACACACACACACACACACACACACACACACACACACACACCTGAGAAAGGCTGGCACAAGTTTATAGGCTTGCTCTTGGTCAAAGTACCATTAATATTAATATTAATATTAATATTTCGCAGTAAGATGAGACTCCCTTTGTTAAGGGCCTTAAAGTAGCTGATAAGGAGTTGGCTGCTGGCAGTGACAACTTCCTCATAGTCTGGGCAAAAGGAGGCATAGCCAGTAAACTTGTGCCAGCCTTTCCCAGGTGTGTACATGTTTGTGTGTGAGTGTATGTGTGTGTGTGTGTGTGTGTGTGTGTGTGTGTGTGTGTGTGTGTGTGTGTGTGTAAATCTAACCTTAAATAATGTGTGTGTGTCAGCTGCTTGGGTAGGGACACAAAGCACTGGTTGGACAGAGAGGCTGCTGGGGTCTTGGCTTGACCACTCATCTGAGATTTCATCTCTATAGTTGTGCAAGTGGAGAGTCTTATTTGGGATCTGGAGAATGAGGGAGAAACCAGCGTCAGACTGACTGCGGTGTGTGTTTATAGGTTCATAGGTTCATATGTAGGTACTAGGCCCAAGGGCCTACATAAGCCTAGCCAACAAGGTTCCCTGGCTTACACCACCCAAGAAAGATATTTTCCTGTGCCACTGTCAAGCAGAGACACAGAACTGATCCCCGGGGTGTATTTCCTATTTCCCATCCACTCATCAAGATTTTTCTTGAAGAGTGCTAATGAAGAACTTTGCTTGACATAGATGGGTAGCCTGTTCCAGAGTATGGGAAGTCTCTGCGACAGGACTCTATCCCTCCAGCATGTCCTGTTTATTGTGGTGACAAGGTTTAGCTCCCTAGAGCATGTAGCTTGGAGAGATTGGGATTTCTTTAGGTGTAGCATGTCCAACAGCTCTGAGTTTGACATAGCTTTATATGTTAGGCAGAGATCACCTCAGAGTAAGTGATATGCTACGGAGTAAAGCTGGAGTTTTTTGAGGTGGTCAGTGTAGAGCATTTGTTTGTGGCCCGTAATCCTCTTTGTGAGGTACTTCTGTGGCCTTTCCAGCTGCTGCAGATGTCTGTGTGTGCTCTCAAAGGAAATTGCACTTAATGCAGAGAGCTGCATCTGGAAATACTGCATGTGTACTTGTCATCCTCCAGGTGAACGTCCGTCACTGTCGCCAGTGGAGAGGATTTAGGCTCCTTGAGTACTGGTCCAGTGGTGAGTAATCACATTATTGGATAGCAATAGTGGGATCACCACATCACACATTGGGATTTAGTGGTGTGGATAATGAACTCCTGTAACCTGTAAACAGTGGTCATTAAAGAAGGTGTTTGTTCTCTCAAGCAGCCACATGGTAGACATTTAGAGTTTCATGTCACAATGGTTTTATTTATTTTTGTTTTTGTTAGCTTAGTTAGTCAGGGAGAACAGGCAAGGATGTCAACAGAGGAGTATGGCAAGCCGACAAGGAACCAGTTGGCTGATATGTGCCTAGCCAAAGGACTGGGGCATGCCAACCTGACTAAAGTAGAAATTATTGCAGCCTTAAACACAGCTGTATCACAGACCAGAAACCAGGAGGACAACCAGACTGGTCTTAGGGGATGTACAAGTCTCAGAAAATGGACAGTTTAACCTTTCCACACAGGACCTAAAAATCCATCTGGAGTTAAACAGATGTGAATATAATCAGCAGAGAGACTGCAGCATTTGGAGCCTAAGGAAATGAGAGGCAGAGGCAGCATGAAAAGGAGATGCTGATGCTTCACCAGGTCATTGACATAATGGGGAAAGGAATAATCGAACCCCAAAGGCAATAAAGGTCAGTAAATGTTTTTCACAATTTACAGAGGGTGATAATTTTGATAGTTTTATTTATATATTTGAAAGGGTATGTAAACAGTATATTGTTGACCAAGGGCTACAGGGAAAGGTTCCTGACTCCCTTACTCCATTGTAAAGCTGTAACTGATATTTCTAAATTGTCTGGTACTTATTGCTTAGATTATCATATGGTTAAAAGTTGTTTATTAGAGTGTTTTAAGTTAACACCTTAAGCTTAAAGAAAAAAGTTTAGTAAGCATAGACACAAGGCAGATGAAAATTGTGTGGGAATATATTGCTGAGTTTAGCACTTATTTTTATAGGTGAGTGATTGGGTGTCAGGTCACCACTTTTTAAAGGCTGGCAGACCTTTTGGTGAGAGAACAAGCCCTTAGCACTTTGCCTGAGGACATGAGTATCTGATCGTCAGCTAGAGAATGCAACACCACATATGAATTTGGGAAAATGTGAGACCTATACCTAGCAAGCAGGGCATCACTGCACAGGAAAGTGATACCCACTACTGCACATGGCTCTAAGGGTACCTATTGTGGGCAGCCTAAACCACACTGACAGATTCTGCCAGTAACAGGGGAAGCCACTACTTCAGGTACATGGCCAGGATCAAGGGTTAAATGTTTTAAATGTAACCAATGGTGCCATGTAGCATATAGATGTCCACGAAGACAAGGTCAGGAAAAAAGGTAGGGGAGTCAGTAAGTGGGACTGACAGAATGCCAGCAATAAGTTGTCTGGAGACAACAAGGGTACGAGACTACCACAAGAGGTTATACCCTAACTTCATAGTTGGGAAACAGGCCACTGCTAAGAGAGACATAGCCTCAGACCTAACCATTGTGTAACCTGCAATGGTTAGAGAGGAGTACTACTTGCTTGGGCAGTCTACTCCAGTCCAAGCTTTAGGAGGGACCCCATTCCAAATACCTTTGGCTAGAGTTCACCTTGGCTGGGAGCAGAGGTGCCAGAAGCTGTTGAAGACTGGGGGGGGGGGGGTGAGAGGGGCACTTAGTGATCTAAAAAGGGCAATTTTTTATAACTATTTACTACCACAACATAGGTTCAGGCTTATCCAATTCCCTTTTAGTGTTTGAATTAACATTTTCTAATTGGTCTTAGCTGTTCTATGGCTGATAATTGTATATTAGCCCTAGTGAGAATAACTGTAATCCTACCATAGATAATTTGAGGGGACCCATGTAAGGGATGCAGCATTTAGGAACTGCCTCTATCCCCATTATTGGTATGAGGGACAATCCTGGAGTACATTTTCTATTACTCGTCCAAAGATCCAAGTTGCATATGAATATGGGTGTTTGAGCTTTGTTTTATTTTTATGGATAGTCTGTATTGCAACAGTGGTAGCTTCTGCAATATATATCCATCTCTCCACAACATTCAGTTTAGACATCTGGACTGAGTATTTCTGATGCCATTTGACTTGCTGATGTTCAGTAGGTCCATCTGTATTAGGTCAGAGGATGCCATGTATGCCAGACACATCACCTCTAAGCACTCTGTAGGAAACTGTGTATAGTAATCAATCTTTGAGGTGGTCCATGGAAGCCCTGTTGTTTAGGTCTTGTATCCTTTTAGTAAGGTATCTCTGAAGGTATTCCAGTTGTTGCATGGGGCAGGACAGATACATGCCAAAGTGGGCATTATACAAAATTATTGACCTAATGAGAGATTTGTAAAGGGGGACAACATCATCTGTAGAGCGAGTCACAATCAATTTATTTATAAGCTGTGCAATATAAAAATACTTTCTTATGACTCTGGGCACATGTTGGTCAAAAGTTAGATCACTGTACACACAAGTTCTCAAATGCCAAGCAATTGGATCAGTTCTTATAGGGCATTGTCATGATTTTGACACCACTTATTATTTGGGACAAACCTTCCTGCATGATGGTTAAGTCATTTAGGGATTCAATAATTGCACCTAGCTTGCAGTCATCTCAAACTTAGCCAGCCAAAGCCCTTTGGTATTTCCTTTTCCTTTTGAGATGTGTATGCCAAACAGAAAAAGTCTCAGCACCGAACCCTGGGGGACTCCATTGGTGACTGGTCTCTTCCCCTATTTTGATCTCCTGCATCCTCTGAGCAAGGTGGCAATCCAGCTACTCATGCAAGTGTTTGCTCCTACATTATTCATCCTTTATACTACACCCGAGTAGGGGATTGTGTCAAAAGGCTTGGCTAGGTCAAGGTAATGTGGTGAGAACTGTTTTACTTTCATCCATTGCTTTGGTAACAAGAGTAAAGCTTAAAATGTGCCCATGATTTTGAGCCTTTCACACTTTCCTCTGGGCTGCTTTCAATCACATTTTTAGAGCCACGCATACATGAATGCATTCTTCGATTCACTTTCCTGATTGTATTAAATTATATTCCTTGTATAATACAGCACTGGTTGTTAGAACGTGTTTTAAATTTGTAGTTTTGAACAGTCTTCTAGTAATCCATGAAACAAAATGTATGAACCAATAATGACAAAACCACCCATTTCAGAAAATTTCAACCATAAAAGGCCACTCAAACATATGTCATTGCAATCCACCAATATCAGAAGTGAGTCATCTAAATAATTCCACATTAAACTGATCTTAACTAATGAAGACGCTGCTGGGAAACAACTTTATATTTCATTGTTTTATTTACAAATAAAGTGGCTGTTGCCCTTGAACAATAAATTGCCTATGTTACATGAAAAATGATAAGCTAGTAATATTGCAATAGGGAATGCATGGCAAACTGATAACAGGTTCATAGTTACTAGGTAATACTTCCAAAGGAGGACATTCACAGAACTGCAGCATCCACTCCCTTTAAAGTACAACACAGTACAGTATCAGCGATCCATCTGCATACTGTGGGAATAGAACCCACAGTTTTCTGCATCAAGAGTAAGGCTATTACCTGTTGTGCTACTAACAATGCAAACAGACCTGGAATAAGCAGCACTAAACTTCTCTTCCCCTGAAGCTCTCAGCTCCTTGTAACATTTTTTTTTTATTTTTGTTATTTATTTAAAATTTGTTTACCAGGAAAGTCTGACTTAGAATGAAACCAATTTTCAGCAGAAGCCCAGAAAGAACTGCATCAGACACATGTCCTTGTAACATGGGAGGAAACCAGAGCACCCAGAGGAATCCTACACAAACGCAAGGAGAACATACAGACTCCACACAGAAGGCACCCCAGCTGACAGAGAAATGAACCAGAGCACCTCTTGATGTGAGGCAACAACACGACCACTGCACCACTGCATCATCCACTTGACACAGCTAAATCTCTCAGTTTCACAGCAGAAGAAATCTGGAAAAAGCCAAAATTTATTGGGGGGGAGGGGCAAAGGAACAAAACCAGGGACACATTTTAAATATAGCTTGTATAATCTTAGAAAGTTGCTAAAATAGTGTTTTGTGTTACCATGTGTTTCCTGAAAAAGTAGGACGACTGAAACTTAAAGGGCTATCATTATTTAGTGAATTTCATTCTCAATGATTTGCCTGACAACCACAATTTTTTGAGCCAAATATTTTGTGAAAAACTAGACAGCTGAGAGCTAACTCAACTCCTTGAATCACAAGTGGTGGTATGGGTAGAGAATGCAGACCCTTGTACCTAAGGTACAAGGTTTGAGCAGACACGTACACACACTAAATGAATGGTAGAGCACCACTACTGCAGGCACACTCATCTGAAACTGCCCAGTCCTCTACTCTTACAGCTTTATAAGAGCAGAAAGGAAGCCCCTGCATTATTGTTTTCTGTGGTGAGGTAAGTCTTGAGTCATACTTTTCCCTTTATCACTCTTCTCCAAGATTTTTCTGAAGTAATACCCCTCTCCCTCACACACAAATCGTACTCCATTCAGCATCACTTGTTTCAAATTAGTGTTGCCTTTCAGTCATTTCCCCTTTCCAAATGACCCTTTAAAATCAGCCTTTTTTACTTCTCAGGCTGCTTTTATATCCTCTTTTCTCTGGACAGGGCTATATTGTTCACATCGGTTATATATAGCGGATATTTCAAAATATTTCACTCAAGAACTACTATTCCTCCTTATGTAATGTGTTTTCTGAAAGCTAGAACAAGGACATGGTACTTTAAAAGTAAAATATCTCAGCTCTGAAGGTATTATTTATGGCCAGCAACCTCCACTATTGTCAGAGGTGTTTATACCCCACTGTTCTGGGTCTGTAACAGACTGTCATCATTGTTCCTGAGGTAATTCAGCAAAACCAAGGGCGTCCGGTCCTTTCACACCCCTTGATGTATTATCTCCATAGATTTTGTGGCTAATTATGGAACATTTGCTGAATTCCTGGCACTATGCATACATGAGAAAGTGGAAAAATAATGACAGACATGTCTCCGTCTCTCTCTCTCTCTCTCTCTCTCTCTCTCTCTATATATACATCCATGCGTTATCTGTCTGTCTATCTATCTATCTATCTATCTATCTATGTGTGTGTGTGTGTGTATATAAATATATATATATATATATATATATATATATATATATATATATATATATATATATATATATATATATATATATATATATATATATATATATATATATATATATATATGTATAGCATGTTTGTGTGTGTGTGTGTGTGTATCTGTATCTGTCTGTCTGTCTAACTATCTTTCTATATTTATTAGCTCACAGAAAGTTTGCATGTTGTACAATTGTTTGAACTGAAATGCAATTCATTCTCTACAGCATGTGTTAATAATACCGGATAACAACTTACAAAATGTTTCTCACTTTTGAGACATAATGCTTTGAACATCATAGCTGAACAATCCTTTCACCTCTGGCTTCCAGACACTTAAAAGTAATTACAAATGTTCAATGACTAATGCTAACAATTAGGTGATATTCTTAAAAGAAACACATTGTGGAATGTCTTTAACTAAAGGCAAAGCTGGAATTTTTAGATCTCCAATGAATTAGATACCAGTGTGTTCTTGTTCCACAAAAAAAAAAAAGACTCCTCACCAGTGTTGTACTCCACAACACTGGCCATCAGCTCTTATTTACCAGTTTACTCAACAAAATGGAACTCCTGACAAGGTCCGGATTTGTTTACACATTGTTGAAATGTAATGACAAATCAGGACAATTCCAATGTAATAGTTCCTGCAGGCATCCCAGGATAGTTTTGTCAGTTTACAGTACTGATCTTTCTCTTGTGACTCTTGAGAATGTGAGGCATTTATGTTACATGATCGAACAGTGAAATGTTCGAACACATGATAATCGACCCCTAAATATCAAAATGCCATAATGTCGAACGGCAAAATAAAAAAAAAACACCCAAAACAAACCATTAAAATGATCTAAGCAGGTGGGCAAGCCCCCTCTGCACTCCATACACCCCCTGCTACTTAAATATACCAACTCCGGGATCACAATACAGTATTGACAATGGAAACCTTCCATGTCCGCACTGTATGGAGATCTCCGTTGAACCGTTCGACATTCTGACGGTTCGATATTTAGGGGTCGATTATTACGTGTTCAAACATGTGACTATTCGGTCACGTAATATAGACCCCGGTGTGAGCACTAACACTCCCACTGCAGTCTTTGCTTCACAATTCACTGAAGGAGGGGGTGACACACATACACACACACACACACACACACACACACACACACACACACACACACATATATACACACACACAAAAACAGTTTTTTCCTTTACAAGTCTTTTTAAAGTTCGAGTGCAGAGATGCTATAATAAACCACACACACTGTTTTCAAGCACATAAATGTTTGGATATGTGAGAATGAACTGTGGCACTTAATAAACAATGTACAATATACCTGAAAAGTTAAGTAACTTCTTGCTAGAAAGGATTCAGTTCTTATGTGATATTAGTGCAAAACAATAAAACAACATTGATTACAGAGGATAGTTGTGTGGTGAAAGTTAACTACACAGTTATTTATGTCTGATAACTGGCCAGATAACCATGTGCTTGTGGTCTAATCTCAGAGCTTTATAGTGACTGCACCATATAACTAATAATAATAATAATAATAATAATAATAATAATAATAATAATAGGTTTGCTGCAAAGGTGATGTTGTGCTAAGTTCAAGATGTGTTAAGTAATGGCTTGATGTCTGACACTACAAAACTGCTTGAATCAGACAAATTTACATGAACGGCAGAGCACCATAACTACTACATGAACGACAGAGCACCATAACTACTAAATGAACAGCAGAGCACCATAAACAACTAAAAGCAGCTGGTTGACTCTGGAAGCTGTGTTTAAAAGCATAGTTCCACGCAGTTTTGTTTTCTTCATGTTAGCATGCAAAGCATGCATGAGTCCTCTGTTGGGTCCTCCTCCCTCCACAGCTGTAAAAGTGGGGGGCTCTCCCTCCCCCTTGGCCTATGGTTCCAGAGCCTATGACTGGGAGGGTGGAAAAGGAAGCAAGCAAGTAGGTGCATTTGAGGATACACCTGCAGATGTCCTGATGGGGAATGATTTTGATAGTACTGTGTGGATGCAATTACACACAGTCATGCTTGGAGACAGGCATGTGGGTCTGGTACCCTGTCTGGGGGGACCCAAACAGACCGCACACTTGAAGCCAGGACTGGTGAGGTGATTACTTCAGAGAGAGCTAACAGTGAGACTGAAGGTGAGCCATAGCTGTTTGTGGGTACTGATGTTCCCTTGGACAGAGTGACTTCAAGGGCAGAGGTGAGTAGTACTACCCATGCTGACAGTAAGTCACCACTGTCAGAGGATATCAGACTTCCTGTGGAAGGGGAGCTGGGAGGTTTTTCAAAGAGAGAGTTGAGATAGACTCAGCTCTCAGACCCCACATTACAAGGCTTGAGGGGGGTAGCTAGAGAGATACCTGATTCTCAAGGAAAAGGGGAATCTGTATACTGGGACAAGGTTACTTTACAGAGAGTGGACCCCTTAGAGGGTGAGAGAATATAGCAGTTGGTAGTGCCCAGATCCTACCATCTGGCACGTCTAGCCATAGCCCATGACATTCGCATTGTAGGTCATATGGACATAAATCATAACAAGAGACATATTATGCAGAACTTTTATTGGCCTGGAATTTCCAGGGATGTAACAGGGTACTGCAGGATCTGTTAGCAATACCAAAAAGTAGGCAAGACAAAAGACAAAGGGAAAAATCCTTTGATGCCTTTGCCTGTGATTGAGGAATAATTTCAGAATGTAGCTATGGATATTGTGCGGCCTGTGAATACCCCAAGTTCCATAGGGAGGATGTATATCATAGTGGTAGTATATTATGCTACCAGATAACCTGAGGAGGTGGCACTGTCCTCCATTGAGGCAGAAAAGGTGGCAAATGCTTTGTTAGAGATTTTCAGCAGGGTAGATTTTCCCCCAAAATACTGACTGACAGAGGTGCCAATTTCATGGCAGGCCTTCTGGTTTGTCTGTGGAAGCACAGCAGGGTGAAGCACCTAAATACCACCCCTACCATCTAGTGGAGAGGGTAAATTCTACACTAAAGACTATGATATTGGCATTCGCAGACCAGTTTAAGATGGAGTGGGACAAGTATTTGCCCCATCTGTTGTTTGCTTACAGAGAGGTTTCCCGGGAATCCATGGGTTTCTCAACCTTTGAGCTGCTGCATGAGCATAGGATGAGGGGGCCTCTACATTTGATTTGCAATGAGTGGGAAGGTGAGTGGGAATCCTCCAAGGAGTCTTTTGTAGCATATGTCCAAAACCACAGGACAAGACTTATGGAACTCATGAGCTTGGCCCAGGAGAACTTAGCAGAAGCCCAACAGCAGAAAAAAAGTCAGGTTTGACAGGAATGCTTGAGCTTGATAGTATGCTGTGGGACAGCAGGTTATGGTTCTCATTCCTGCCAGACAAAAAAAGCTGCAGGCAGCTTGGGAGGGGCCCTTCAAAGTGGTAAGGAAGGTCAGTGATGTTAACTACATGGTAGAAATTCTAGGCAGGAGGCAGAGACACAAATTGTACCATGTTAACATGATGAAACATTACAATGATGGGGAGGCCCTGATGTTAAGCATTTGCAGTAAGAGGCAGGAGGAGTCTGAGGTGGATCTATGGCTACAGGAAGCCAGCAAGCATAATCCAAAATTACTATAGTGTAGCCTAGGGTGGCAAGCATATGTTATGGCAGGGCAGCACTGTACTGGGGTCAGTAATATCAAGGCAGCTGGAATCTCAATACATGGTATGGAGTAATGTATTCCCAGATAGGCTCATCCCTCTAAAGCAGCATTTCTCAAGGGTCACTTGAAAAACTAGCTTGAGTCTTTGAGAGGGGAAAGAAGTGTGACAAAGGGGGATACTACCAGCATAGCTATCTGGAATTTTGTAAATAATGATATGCCATTTGTGAATATCAACATGATTTATATAAGATGCTTGTGTTACAACTGTATTAGAACTGTATGTCATGTGTATATCAAACAGGTTTGCACAGCCAGGTGTATTAAAGTGGTATTTTATAAGGTGCCTGTACTTGAAGTGTAACCACAGTGCACCCTGCTGGAAAAGAACATACATTTACATGCACTATTGTAACTGTTTAAATGTATATATATATATATATATATATATATATATATATATATATATATATATATATATATATATATATATGCAGGAAGTTAACTTCAGAAAAATAGCTGAACTTATTTTACTTTATGGCTACACAATAAAACGTATCTTTCAATTTTCAATGCAGCTAGACACAGAGTCTTTGCTGAAAAACTCTCGGTATTGTCTTTAGGGTGAAATAATTACTAGTCTTGAAATGTGAAGGAATGCAATTGTTTTATAACTTCCAGCATCTGCCAAAGATCTTAGCAGAAGCCTTTGTCTGTGTACTTTCACAGGTAGAGCCTAAATGCTGCCAGCTCCCAGTAGTGGGGGTTTCACCTGGGATAAAGTCAAATAAGAAGAAATCATGTCATTCTGCAAGCTATCCCAGCAGTAATATTTGAGATATTAATTTGAAAACCCTCTTAGAGAGACATAGTATTCTGTATTCTGTCTTGGACCTGGCAACAACAGCAACCATTCACCACATCTGCCCTGCTCTGTAAGAAAGTTAACTAGGGTGTAGTAACTCTCTTAGATACAGTCAGCAATATAGTGAAACTCAGTTTAGATATTTTTCTTTATTTATTTGAGACTGTCTTACAATCTTGTTTTAAATATTTCCTGAGATTTTGAACACTAATGTCACTGTTTCTATATACTGAGTATTTTCTTGTTCTTTTATATTTAAACCTTTCATTGTGGCTGATTCATCTAGCGATATCTAAGTTTTGATAGTAATTGCGTATTTATTTGGTGACACTGTGTGGGCCACTACTAATATCCTTGCTCTTGGTCAAAGTACCATTTGTATTAATATTAATATTACTCAGCAAGATTGGGCACCCTTTGTTAAGGGTCTTAAAGTAATGATAAGGAGTTGGCTGATGGCAGTCATAACTACCTTATAGTCTGGGCAAGAGCTATAGTCTAGGCAAAAGTTTGGGCATAGCTAATAAATGTGTGCCAGCCTTTCCCAGGTGTGTGTGTGTGTGTGTGTGTGTGTGTGTGTGTGTGTGTGTGTGTGTGTGTGTGTGTGTGTGTGTGTGTAAATCAGATCTCAAAGAGTGTGTTTATGTCAGCTATTTGGGCAGAGACATGAAACATTGGTTGGACAGAGGTCTTCACTTTGCCACTCAGCTGATATCTTAAATCTATAGCTGTGCTAGTGGGGAGTATTACTGGGCATCTGGAGAAAGAGGGAGAAACTAGTCCCAGATTGATTGTGGTGTCTGTGTGCTCTTAAGGGAAATTGCACTTGATGCAGAGAGCATCATCTTGATATACTGTGTGTGTACTTGTCATCCTCCTAGTGAACATACCCCCACTGTTGCCAGTGATGATGACTGAGGTTCCTTGACTTCTGGTAGAGTGATGGGTCATCACAAATTGCTTGCCATTATTAGTAATAAATTTGCACTTAATGATGATGCCTGCAGTTGTATAATTGGCATGGCTTGGAGAATTATTTATATTAATGACTGGATGGCTATGTTAAGCAAAGGACACATTTAGGAAAGGATATGTTTATTATCTGTAAAGATCACTCAACCCTGGTGAAACAAGATAATCCTCCTGAAAACTTTGGAATTCTGGATACAAGTATTCAGTAATTTGAGGATTCAGAGCATTTAGAAGGAAATGAAATAAATAAAGAAAGGTAAAGTTTACAACAAATAGCAAGGAAGAATAAGAAATGGATAAATATCTCTATAGTAAACATAATAAATACTAAAAAGACACTGCTTTGTTATGTAACACATATATTTAAGGGAATGATAATATTTTTCTATCAGAAAGACTTCAGTCTACAGAAAAAAGCAGCATTTTTTCAAAAGAGAAGGTAGAAAAACTAGGCAAGGGGCAGGTAAAAAAAAAAGAAACCAAAACTGGATGTGGAAGGATTGAAGAAAATTACTGTAAGTAAAAAGATGAGAAAGACAGACATTGACAACATGGCTGAAGCTGTGGAAGTATAAAGGCAGCTGGGTGAGAATTGTATGCTGCAAAATGTAATACACAATTAAAACAGTGGGATTAATAATACTAACGATGATGAAGATTATTCCTTTGTAACAATTGATAGAGTAGATATTATTGAATTAGAAGGGGGAGATTCTTCTGATCTGGTCAGAAAGATTTTCTTGTAATTGGAGATTCAGTTATTAGAGGAATTTATACTTACATTTGCAGAGAAAGTAATGAACATCCAATAGTGTTATGCTTGCCAGGAGTAAAAATAGAGGATATGAGACAAGCCCTCGAATGCCTTAATGTAAGGAAGTATGGATCTTTTATTCATGTCAGTACAAATGGTCTTATCTGCAAGGACTCTGACTGTTAGTAGGGAATGTACAGCCCTCTTAGCATAGCTTGTACAGGTGTTAGGATGTAATTTCACATATAGAAAGGAGAGTCAGGTCAAAGTGAATGAAAAGATTTATGGGATAAATGCCTACATGACAAAAATGTCCCGTCTAAAGAATGTAAATGTATGGAGCATCTGAGCCTAATTATGGGCACAAATGTGTTCAGACAGGATGGTGTGCATTTGTCAAGATCAGGAAAGAGAATTTTTGCGGCAAATATTTTGCAGTATTTGACAAACACATGGCAGGATTTTTAGCAGGGTGAAAATTCAACATTCATAGATAGCAAAATTTGATGCATCTCTGATGGGTGTTAACGCCAAGTTTTTTTTTTATGAGAATATTTGCCAAATTCAACAAGATTGATGTTCCTCAGGATTCTCTAATCTTCCATGTAAGACTAAATTAGTCTTACATGGAAGAGCCAGTCTAAGAGTAAGACGGCAGTGTGCCATGCATATTAACAAGGGCATGCTGCCTCAACTGTAAAACTAACATGGAGCGTGGACGAGTGGAGGGGGCGTGTCGGACTGCCGATCAGTCCAAAAATCCACACCCCTGCAAGTTTGAAACTCGGGAAATGTCTAGTTACATGAGCGTGTCCGCTCATATGTGTACATTCTAACACTAACCCCCCCCATATAGTAAACCCCGTACAAATATAAAAAGTAAAAGGAAATGTTTTGTTTATTTTTTCATTTCTGATATAGCTGCCCATATTTGCACGTGTTTGTGCGGGTTTGCCCATTGCTTAGCTACAGTTAGCAATTTAGACACTGAAGAGGATAATAAGAAAAAATATATGCAAATTAAGTGAAATAGCGGTAGTGTAGTGGTTAGAGCCTTCGTACAAAGAGGAGGCATTCGTGGTTCGAGTCCCACTACTACACTTTTCATTTTCTGTTGGAAATCTGTATACAAAAATATTTCCTGACAGGTATTATTTAAAGTTTTGTAAAAAGCATTGAAATGTTACATGTAGTTGTGAATGAATTTTATGTATATATGTATATATATATATATATATATATATATATATATATATATATATCTAGGAAGGTGAAATGGTTATGCATACTGATGCCTGAGTAACTTATTTTAAGCAATGTAAAGCACTGCTAAGCATATTTTACCAGTATTGAGCATATTTATATTTAATTGCTCGTAGCTGAGCACTGCATTAACTAGCGCAATGTCTTTGCGCAGAGATGCGCATCGCACAAACTAGCGCAAATATAACATGTTTGCGCATAGCTGCGCACCGCGCTAACCAACGCAACGTCGGGCAACATCGAGCAATGTCGGGCAACATTAGGCAACGTTGAGCAACACTGAGCAAAGTCGGGCAAAGTTGAGCAAAGTCGGCTAAACACGGCCACACCTCCTTTACTGTACCTTAACCATTCAGGTCTGGCCAGTAGGAAAATAAAAAAGAGTGACAGGGCTCGGACTCGGGATACTGTGCACTATAGTCACAGTACATAACCACTAAGCCATGACAGCATTTCATAACCATGCACTTTCAACAGACACATATCTATCAAAGGAATATTAAATATTGCTAACATCAGCTAAGCAGGCGTGCCTACAGCTGCGTTTTTTTCAAAACTAGCCAATCACAAATAAGTGCAAGAAATGAGGCATATTTAAGCTCCACAGGTGGGAATACTTGCCATAACTGGTTGTAGCTCCCTTCTGCAGTCAGCATGGTCGGTGTTGGAGAAGGCACTTGATTTCAAGTGCAACATTGGGGCATTGAGGACACCAAAGTAAAGATTTGGCTCCTTGTCCACAATCATGAGGAAAGACTCCTGTGGGACCAGTACCAGGGCACCCAATACAAAACAGATGCCTGTAACTGTCTAGCTCGTGGTCTCACCAGTGCCACTGGCATTCCTTGGACTGGTGAGCAGGTCAGGCACCATTACTCTGACCTGAAGCGACGTAAGGTGGATCAACTGGACCAGTGGGTCCAGGAGGCCCGTGGGATAGCAAATGCCCCAGTACTGAGTAAGTAGCCATTGTATTAAGTATTTAAGAATTGCTATTCTTGTCTATACTATGGATAGGTATGTCTCATTATCATTGCATTTACTTCACAGCTGCAGGTGTCCGGGCTATGAATCAGCAAGCCAATGAAGATAGGCTGCAAAGGCTGCATCACCAGGCAGGTTAGTAATTATTCTGCATGTACTGTTATATAAAATAAATGAGAGAGCCTTCAAAAAAAATGTTTTAACCCAATAAATAAAGGTGTAATAAATCTTTAATAAAGGTATAATTACTGGAGTGTGTCTGTGTGATTTTCTTTGATATGTTGTTGTACTGTTGCATTTTAGAAATAGTACTGTTGTATTAAGCAGTGGTAGTTAACCCACACTTGGGTAGGCCCATATAAAGTGGATTAAGGGAGTGCCAGTACCTTTTATACATATTTACAGCCCTTAACTGTTGGTTCATGCCCAGTATGTGCAGGTCAATCTGGCACATGAGTAGCTTGGTATTGTGTTCCCCAGAAATGTCAGTGTGCTGCCAGAAATGTAGGGAGCTGTTAACATATAACTGATAATTTCACCTGAACATATCTAGATAATTATATGAAAGTAAAGCTGTCAGTGTACCATCTCAGCAGTAGTGTGTGTGAGCAACTCTCAAAATATGTAACAGTAACATCTGCATCCTGGACAGTTTGTATGTCAGATACAGCTCATGTATATAATGATCTAGCAAAATCCAATTGCACAGTAGGACATTGGGTAGTGTAATAATACATGTAAGGGACATATAACTGTAGTTAATAGGAATGTAGTGTAAACTAGAAGGATATATAAGTTGTTAATTGAGCTATAATTTCCACCATACTGTATGTGTATAAAAAATGCAATTCCACACTCAATGGGTATGTCTAATCTCAAAACATTTGTTGGGACATATGTCCTATTGGTTTATAAATATTTGCATTCATTTCTATGCATGTGCCCTGTTCAAATACCACAATATTGGTAGCCTGTTGCCATCAATTAAACCTGCATGCTGTTGTAATGTCCACTATTGTTCTATATATGCATGTGTTATGCTTACTTTTCAACTGTTGAAACTCTGGTGTGTTGGGTAAATTGGAATACTTCTGTATGCTGTTATAACTAACTGGGAATGCTGTTGACTGTTACTAACCCATATCTTTATTAAATTCTCCAAAACATAGTTTGTATGGGAAGGCCTGTCCCAGCGGACCCACCTGTCCCACCTCAGCTGGCCATGGCACCTGGCACCAGCAGGTCTGGTGCCCAGCCTGGGACCTCCTCCTCCATTGGTCCTGTGCCACCTTTGGGTGGAAGTGCTGCAAGGGATGGGGCTTGGCCCCCCCCATGCAAGCGTGGGCGGAGGAGGGCCACCTATCACCCTTCAAACATTCCAGGCTGTGGTGTGTAGAGAGATCGAGCGTTCTGTTGCAGAGCCTCTATGCCAGCTTGAGGCACAAGTGGCACAACTCTCGAGTCAGCCTGCCCCTCCTACACAGCTCCCAGCACAGCCACCCTCTGGGCTGTGAAGGTGCAGTGGTGACTGCCCATGGGTGAGGATCTCAGTTCCACTGTTGCCATCTGTGGGCTCATGGGCTTGCGATTTCCAAACATCCCTCACCGTCAATGGTGTTCACCCACCACATGTGTCATATTTCGCCCCTGTATGCATCTTGTTTGTCTTGTCTGTTTACCTCCCCGACCTACCTCCCCAAATATACCTACTTCCCCTACCCCACATTCCACTCTCACCTGAAAACAAAGGGCAATCTACGCCCCATACATAGCTGCCCATTTTGCACACATGTCCCCTGGACACATAAAATGTAATTACTTGGCATTACAACATACTTTGTTGTCCTTACCCCTCTCTCAGGGGTTGAAGGTTTCATATTTGCCTCCAAATTTATTCCATATGCACAGCTGTTGCTGTTAAAAAAATGGGCAGCTATGGACCTTCCCTACCCTCGTCCTGCACATCCCAAGCTATTTTCCCTTCTGTCTTTCCCTCTTTGTGTCCCTTTTTCACCACTTTCCTATTTTCCCATTTTTCTTTTCTTTTAAAGAAATGAGCACAGGGGTTAGCGGGAGTAAGCACTATTAAGTAGTAGTTAGCGGGTGTGCGCGAGTGTGCTCTTGTTTGTGCTATGCTAAGCATTGCTAAGCATCACACAAACCTGTGCAAACCCATTTACAACTGCTTAAAAGTGCCTTAGTCACTCTGTATGTGAGGGCCCTTGTTCTGCTCAGCAGCAAAATAAAACACCTCTGTCAGTCTCGAACCTGGGACCTTGTACACACTACACTGCATGAAGTACCACTAAGCCACAGTAGATTTACAACAAGTTGGTGCTGAAATAAATATATCATGCATTAGAATGAGTGAATGTAAAGGAAAAATAGGAATGCCATACCACACAACTTGTTCTGTGGATCTTCACCAACAGTTGTTGTGGGATTACATTACATGACTGTGATAAGAGAAGCAGCCATTCCAGCAGGAAATTATGTTACACCATCACTTTACAACCCCCATGCAGGTTCACAGCAGGACAAACACTGGCAAATCTTTTTAGGGCAGAGGCCATACCTCCCAACTGTCCCTAATTTTCAGGGATTTCCCTGATTTTGAAACAAAATTTAGCTCTGTCCCTTTGAATCCCTCCAAAAACTACTGACTTTGGCCAGAAAGCTGGTGAGTTGCATGTAATGAGTAATGACAATAATTCAGAGTTAGACACTTCTTTTACTTCTGAAAAGGTGTATTAATCCATATGTTCTGGTTCTCTCAAAGTCTCAACTTAATGGCACTAATATTTTAAAATTGTCCCTGACTTTTTCTCTACTTTTCCCTGAGCCTGTTCAAATATGTACCTGAGTGTTTGAGAGGTCTGACAGAGACAGAAACACAGAGGCATAGCAGCCTTTCTGCTGTTACACACTGTGCAATTAGCTTTGGAAGGAGTTCCAGAAGCATACCCTTATGTAGGAATACAACACTGAAATACAAAAGGATGTAGCCATGTACTGGTAGCAACCAAATGTAACAGTGCCATTGCTCTATTGCTGAAAGACCTGTGTGGTGCACAGACAAAAAATAACAAGCTATTTTCTGGCTACCATGTGGATAGGTCCACAGTTGGGAGTTACACAGACAGACTAACTTGCCTTGATAAACTAACATGTACACAGCAACCCTGTAAGTCCAGCAAGATAAAATTCACACAATAATACGTACGCTCTCTGTACTTTTGCACCCCTACCCAAATGTAGAATATACTTGTGTGTGCAGGGTCTAGCAAGGATGTAGGTAAGCATACTCACAGTACTGAAATGTGTCCAGTTTTCTTGAGCAGCTTGTGCTAATGTCAACACTAAAAAAGCACAAACTGTTTAGAACTGAGTAAATGAATATTCACAGTATAGCAGTTCACAAACAATTCTTGTGCTAAAGGAATACATCTTAATAACTAGCTTTGTATGGCAGTTAATTGTAAAATTTAAAAAGAAAGTACATCCTCCCATGTATCTTGGGTTAGCATTTTGAGGGGTGAGTACATTTCTACACTGACAAGTGTGTACTGGAAGCAGCAACATTTAGGTCTGAGTACAAAATGCAAATAACTGGCTACACCCCTGGCTTCTGATATAAGAACTATACCAACCTTCTGTCTTAAACAATGATGTCCACAGCAAACAAGGATGATCTCCATCTTGGAAAGCTGAAAGGGCCACGCCTACCTGAGTTAGCAATTTATAGTACTGGGTTGCTATGACAGTGATTATTGCAATTACTACACAGGAGGGTGCATGCAATTACCAAATGGTGGCCACTAATTGGTGCAGAGACCATCACATGCTCATGTGCAAATACCTACAAAAGCAGGCTGCAATCACTGCCAACAAACTCAATCACTCTATTGCAGAGAGAGGGAGAGAGAGGGAGAGAGAGAGAGAGAGAGGGAACTGGGTGGATTTCTTTGAGACCGTTATCCAGGATACAGATGATTGAAATGAGCTCAACACAGCCTACCAATATCTCACTACAGCCTTTGACACCATTCCCCAGTCAGGTATCATAGATGAACTCACCAACCTGAGCATTAATCCATACATCACAAGATGGATTACAAACTGGCACACAGATAGATTCCACAAATTAAGAGTTGCTACATGTCAGACTCTACACCAGTAACAACTGGTGGCCCCCAGGGTTCAGTCCTGGGGTCCCTCCTGTTTGGTATCAACTTCTCAAATGTACATGCCAACACAGTAGGGTTGTGGTTTACTAAGTTTGCTGGGAACTGTAAAGTGTTTGCCATAATAGATTCCCCAGATGACACAAATATTCTCCAGAAGGGACTCTATGAGACAGATGTGTGGTGTCAGAATCATGGCCTCAAGCTCAATGTGGAGGAATGCATAGTTATCCCCTTTTGTGAAAACAAAGTACACACAAACTACCACATAGGTGTTACCCCCTTAAAACTGACAAGGTAATAAGGGATCTGGGGACACAAGTAGATAGTTATCGTTCCTTTGACAACCATGTTGCCAAAGTGATTGGGAAATCCTATGTGGCCCACCTAATCAACAAAGGGTTTGCATCAGGATATGAAGAGGTAGTGGTGGCCCTCTACTCTTAAGTCATCAGACCCATCATTGAGTACAATGCACCATTTTGGATGTACTCGACTACGCATATCCAGCAGCTGTAGAAACCACAGAGGTACCTCATCAAGAGGATTACTGGCCTCAAACAGTTGTGTTATGCAACACAACTGGTAAAACTAAATCTATACTTTGTTGCGTACCGCCGACTCAGAGGCACACTCTGCCTAACATACAGAGCCATGTCCAACACATAACTGCTGAGCATGCTCCATCTACAGATATCAAAATTGAGTTGCCCTACACACTTCAGGGATATGAACCTCATCACAACAATGAATAAAACATGCTGGTGGGATAGAGTACCATCCCAGACATTTGCCTTACTGTTGAACATAGTCCCAATGTACATCACACAGAGCCCCTCTCTGACACTCTTCAATAGGAACCTTGATGAGTGGATGGGAAACAGACAATTCACACCAGCCATCACATCAGCAGCCCCACTAGAAAGGGGCTTAGGGTACTAACTATTAGAATGAGGGCTTGGGAGACTACCCAATAGGGTGGTGAAAGCTGCACAACTTGCCTAGGCTAACATATGCCTTATTGAAAATAGGTTCATTGGTATGTAGTAGACTATGTGACAGGTATATGCCTACAGATAGTAGATGTGTACTTCATTGTACCGTCATGTTGTACAGCAGGCACATGGACTACATACACTGTAATGCTTACATATACTGGTGGCTGTTATGTACACTGGGTAAGATGTGCACCTCATGTCTTTTGTGCCATTGGGATGTGTGCTGGGTGGAACAGTCCTGGATGGCTCCCTGTCATGGTCACCCTCTTACACACATCTCTGCTCATCCACCTTTGGATTATTATACCGTGTTCCCCCTATATACATATATATATATATATATATATATATATATATATATATATATATATATATATATATATATATATATATATATATATATATATATATATATATATATATATATATATATATATATATATATGTATGTATGTATGCATATATATAGGTACATTGGTAGGTAATAGGCTATCTGCCTGAAGGCATATATTAGTATGGCCAGAGTGTTCAGCTATCACCACCCATGGAGTTAGTTCCCTAGACCTCTGTGTAGTAGAGCTGATGAAGTAATCCATGGTGTGACAGTTCAGTTTCACATACACTCATCAAGGCTCCTCTGGAAGAGTGTCAGTGAGGGACTCAGCTTAATGTAGGTTGGGATGGAGCCTGTTCCAAAGAAAGGGAAGTCTGCGAGTTATTAATGTATCCCTCCAACATGTTCTATTTATTGTTGTGATGATGATATCCCTAGAGCATGTAGTACAGTGAGCTTGGGGTTACTTCAGATAGCACATGTACATCCATTCTGCATTGGGCATGGACCTGTCTGTTGGGCAGAGATCACCTGAGTAGACAGTATGCAACAGAGTACAGATTTAGTTAAATTCAGTCTTGTTGCATGGGGCAACTGTTTGAGGCCAGTAATGCTCTTTTTGAGGTATGTCAGTGGTCTTTCCAGCTGCTGAAGGTGCCTAGTCAGATTCATCACAAGTGTGTTGTGGTACTCTATGATGGGTATGATGACTGATGAGTAGAGGGAACCTCCTTTGACCTACATGCAAAGACCTTGGCAGTTTGTGGGAACATATAGCATGATTTTCTAACCACTTTGCGAATGTGTTTCTGGAAGTAGTGATGACTATCCACATGTGTCCATAGATCCCTTATTATTATCTCCATATTTAGGGTGTTGGCACCTATGTGGTATTTGTATGACTGTAGCTTGAGCCCATAAGTTTGACACTGCATCTGTCTGACTGAGACCCTTTTTAAGGATGTCTCTGTTGTCTCAAACATGGATTTTGACAACCTTTTTGCAGTCATCCACAAACCATGCTAAACATAGCCCTCTTGTTTGACTGTATTTCTGAAAAGTATACACCAGACAAGAGGTGTCCCAGGACTGAGCCATGGGGGACAGCAGTTGTTACCAGCTTGAACAGGAGACCACAATTCTTACCTTGTGGGATCTATCTGTGCCCCAGTTGGCAATCCATCAGATGACATGTTTATGCACAGGTTGTTGATTTTGTGGATACGACATGTGTGTGGGATGTTAGAAAAGGGCTTTTCAAGGTCTATGTAGGCCATGTGTAGCTCATTTCATTGATGCATGTCCTGTTTAACTGCCTTGAAAAATGTCTAGCAGGTTTAGGAACCATGATCTGCCCCTGACCAAACCAAAATGAGTAGGGTTGGGTGTTTGTAGGCTGTCAATAGCTCTGTTTATGAGTTCCATAATGATGGACTCCATGACCTTGCACATCAGGCTTATTAGGCTTACAAGACAATAGTTCCCATGGTCTGTTGTGCACCAACACTCATGGAGTGTGCCAAACGTTGCTGTAACCCATTCAATAGTTTCATATCCTATACAGACAGTGAGTCTCAACAAACTGTTCAGGTGCAAGGTCTGTTTGTTTTGGAGTTGACATATGACACAGCTAGGGAAACCATGTTATCCCATACACACCATGTTTTTAGGTTTGGAAAGAGCTTTTTAACCATCGTATATGTAATTTCTGGGTTTTCACAATCTCCAGGTATGATAATGGGCCCTTTTGTCAGTGAGAAGGGGGTAAATATGTATGAACCTGTCTGACAAGATGTTGGCAATGTCAGTCATGTACATGTATTTATTTACAGTTTGCACTGACTCAGAACATATATGAGTTTACATTGATATTTATGACATAGTGAAATAAAGCTTCATGGTTCTCTGTGGACTCTTTGACCACAGCTTGGATAATGTTAGGAGTGCTCATTGTTTATTGATGATACTGATGAAAGAATTATTGATCTTCTTTGTTTTTTCACTTTCTTTGAACAACTTAAGTAATTGGAGTACATAGTTTGATTATGACAGGTGTTCAATATATTATATGGGTATGTTTTCATATCAGTGTGTGCAGAAGGCAGGATTGGTGAATAGTGACAAGTGTCTGGATTAAGAACTGCAACTGCCAGATATGTGTGGCCCACTGCTGTACTCAGACATGGCCTAAGTGTGTGAGCATGCCCAGTATGACCTTTCAGTATGTTGCTGACTGAAATTTGCTAAATTTGTTCAAGTGTGTAAGCATGCCCAGTATGAGCATATATACTATATGTGTGTGAAAATCAAGTTTTTTTTACTTCAAGGCTCACCTTTGTGTTGTACATCGACAGGAAGCACAGTGTGCCTGCAGGGCTTCCATGAGTCATTCTACATACCGTGGGGACAGCTATTATTTGTACATTTCTACCTGGGGGGCACACCTGATTGTTAGTGTGGGTGTACATAGGATGAAGGGTTCACCTGACACTTATACACATTTGCTATGCCTGCACTGCTATGTCAGGTACTCCATTTCAGTCCTGTACTGTTGCCTATCATACTGGCTTGAGGCATACCACTGCACTACAGACCTTAGCTTCCAATTACATGCATATTAGTTTGTGACTTCATAGCCTACCCAACCCACATCACACTGCCTGGCCTGCTGTTATCTGTCAGCATAGGCCTGGGGGGAGGTTACTCATATGCCTCTTCAGAGGGCATGATACAGCATTTGTTTGTGTTTGTGTTTGTCTACATTTGTCCTGCTGGCTGTGACTGTTAGGTATGTGACCCCCCCCCAACTGGTATGTGTGAGTGAGTTAAGTTGTGTCTGTGCCAGTGAAATGCTGTCATGGCTTAGTGGTTCAGTACTGTGACTATAGTGCACAGTATCCTGAGTTTGAGCCCTGTCACTGCTTTTTATTTTTCTGCTGGGCAGACCAGACTGCTTAAGGAACAGTAAAGAAGGTGTGAGCATGTTTACCTGACTTTGCTCAACTTTGCCCGACTTTGCCTGACTTTGCCCAACATTGCCCAACATTACTCAACGTTGCCCGACGTTGCACTAATTAGCGCAGTGTGCAGCTACATGCAATTGAATTTAAATATGCTCAATACTGGTAAAATGTGCTTAGCAGTGCTTTATATTGCTTAAAATAGGGCACTCATGCCTCAGATGGTTCTTCAGGGCTGCCTATGTTGGATGCACATAGTACACTCCCTATACATGTTTGAAAACAGGTAATGTCAAGTTAGGCATCCCTTTTACTGTATGTGCGAGTCAGAGAGAGGTGTCATTTCCAGGGTTCCTACTGAGTCAGTGTATGTGCTATGCATTGCCTCTTTGCCAAGGCCAGGGCATACTGGGCACGCCTCCTTCTGCCTACTGGGGCAGGCTCAGGTTGTTCCTCCTCTGAGTCACACTGTGCCTGTGCAGGCCTTGGCAGTGGTGGGGGGCTATTTGGCCCGGCCCCATGCTGTTCCTGCTGCAGCTGTTTTCACAGGATCATATTGTGTAGCATGGCACATACCATGACAATGTGGGTACATGTAGTTGGTGAGTACTGCAAGGCTCCACCAGATGTGTCCAGGCACCAGAACCGTGACTTGAGCATCCCAAACACACGCTCAATAATATTTCTTGTTTGTGTGTGTGCCTCATTATGGAGTTCTTGTTCGGGTGTGTGTGCATTTCTGATGGGTGTCATCAGCCACGGCTCCAGTGCGTATCCAGCATCCCCCACTAGGTGATCATCAGGGATGTCCCCATTGGCAAATCTCTGGTACAGCTGTGTCAGATGCCAGATGTGGGAATTGTAATAGCTTCCAGGGCAGCCAGCACACACATTCATTATTTTGCCCTGGGCATCGCACACAACCTGGCAGTTGATGAAGGGAAATCCCTTGCGGTTGATGTAGACCCTACCCCACTCACTGGGTGGTGCTTTGATGTGTATGTGCATGCAGTCTATTGCACCCACTACCTCAGGGTATTTGGCTATTTGGTGGAAAAGATGCATATTGCTGGCCAATGCCTCACGGGAATTGGGGAAATATACGTGCTCACCAACATGTGCTAACATGGCATCCAGAAACTGGTGCAGTACCCTGGATGCTGATAACTGTGAAATCCCCATCATATCAACAGTTGGTCTCTGGAAGGTACCTGCAGCTTGTATTCTTAGGCCAACACATACCCTGGTATCCACTGGGATGGGTTCTCCTCTGTTGGTGCTGCGTGTGGCGTGGCTGGCACAGCTCAACAATTTGCTGCAGGAGGTCTCTGTCCACCCTATAGCTCTCCACTATCTCCAGCTCATGTAGCCCCTGGTAGCTTATCCTGGGTCTGTACACTCTTCATTCACAACATCACCACCCTCAGCACCTTGTACATGTTGGTTTATGATAGCAAGAGCAGCCCCTAACATTTTGTCTGACTTTAACGTTTTTAAGCTTTCCCTCTTTGTATACTGCAGTGTTGCAGAGCTCTTTGGAAAAAAACAGGGACGAATGCTGTTTGCAGAGTTTAAAGTGCTGGGCTGGGCTGGGCTAGTCTGCTACCTGTGTAATTGGCTGATTCTGATATATTTCACCCGGCAGCTCTGCTAGTTCTCCTTGGTTAACTTCCTACTACTTCTTTTCCTTCCTTTTCCCTTTTGGTTTCCGCCCAGGGCAGCACCACACAAACAAGCGCACACATGTGCATAAAGCGCACATGCTCGCACATGCTGTGTGCATGTTTGCAAGAAATTTCAGATATATTCATGGCATAAGCCTTTGATTTTTGGTTTTCAAAAAGGACAACTGTAGACACGCCTCTTGCAATCCTGAGCAACTCAGGGCAAACACAAGACATTGTGCTCCAATAAGCTTACAGCCTTTCTGACACACCCCTCATGATGTTACTTATATTCTACTCTACTACTCCCCTACTCCTACACTTACACTCTTGGGACATGGCTCACATGCTGGGGAAAATTGGGATTCACTATCCTTATCCTCATTTGCATAGGATTGCCTACTAATGCATGGTTACATCTCTCACACTGAGCTTCCCCCCCTTAGCAACCACTACTCAGTGGCCATGTTGTCTTCAGCCTGCCATTCACCTGCATGGCAGGATAAGCTTTTTAGTGAAAATGGCTATTTTTGTCTCTTTTTTAATTATTTTCTGTTTTTTTAAAGTGCCACACGTTTGCGTGGTGCTGCACTACGCTTAAACATCGGAGATCGGGGGAAAAAAGTTCGATTTTTATAATTTTAGACATTTATAATTGCCAATGGCCTTATATTTGGCCATTGGCATGCTTCCTCAACTGTATGCATCCTTTATTTGGAGCTGTCATAGCTCTGTTTATTTATTTGCAGAACGGTACTCCTTTACCAATGGAGTACATTTCTGCAGATAACACTACTCTTCCATGGACAGGTTAGTGTTTCCTGGATTGCAAATTTACCTCATTTGCATAGCTTTCAGCAGCAAATGAGGTAATTTGCATACCATGATGCTGTCCGTGCAAGAGTAGCTTTAGAAGCTGTCATACACGCTCCTGCCGGCTGTTGCTGGATCGCTCGGCAGACATATTGGCTGTCTGACGTCTTACTCTACTCTACAACTCCGTCCAAGCTTTCGTAAATCCGGCCCGTTGTTATTGTTTGTAAAACATAATTAAAGAACAATGATTGGAAAACAGTTCTGTCAGGGTATAAATGTTTTTACTGTAACAGCCATTCTAACAACACATTCAGGTGGATACCTAGGAATAGTTACTACTAACAATAGTAAGGGTGCTATCCAAATAAACTACAATAAAAGTTTACTACTTACAGAAAATTTAATAAACAAATGGAACAAAATTCCCTTTTTTTATGGAGGATAAACTTTTAATCATAAAGATGATTCTTCTCCCCAAAATTCTATATATAATTCAATCTATATCTATACCTCCTTTTTACCAAATAATCAAAAAATTTAATTCAATGATTTAAACATTTTTATGGTATCAAAATAAGCCAAGGATTGCACTTACATACCATATGAATAATAGTGGTAATGGTGGTATAGCTTTCCCAAATCTAGAAATTTATTAAATTTCATCAGTGTTTAATGCAATCTCTCATCTCATTGATATGGAATACATTGCTAAGTGGAACGTGATACTAGACATATTATAACAAGATTTGAAAAATATAAATAGCTCCTATATGCTAAATATAATCAGTAATTCTTTTATTTGGAAGTTAAAAGATTATTTTTCTGATTTTTCTTCCCTTAATTTTCAATCCAAGTATATAGTCGCATTGCTTACACACATGGAGCCATTTTTATCTTCAGATTATGCAAACATGTCTTCTTTTTAACAAAAATATTTAGTATTTTGGCATCAAATGATGATAAAGAACAAGTTAAAATCTAATAGTTCACTTATGGGAGAGTATATATTTGATACCTTTTCATGGCTGCATCTACAAGAAGCTAGGCAATATGCACTGAATAAATTGGATCCTATGTCTCCTACAGCAAGAAAATCAATCCCTAAACTAATACATTATATGATTTTATCAGTTCTGCATAAGTCTCCTGTTAAAAATAAGTTGTCATACATTTGTAGAGCAATTAAGTGTGATTTAGAAACACACTCAGATAACTATTGGAAATATTTTTCTTCAATTAATAATAATCTCCCCTTTGAGAAAGACAAATTGAATATACTACAATCAGCAAGTATGACTACATCATCATTAAAGTGGAGATTATTCACTTGGAAATTTTTATATAGATCATTTCTCACCCCATATAATATAAGTAAAATTAGTAAGTAGAATATAACATGTTGGAGATGTAACAATAAAATGAATGCAGAGTGGTCTCATATGTTCTACAATTGCTCATATTTAAGAAAATTCTGGGATGATATTAACAATTTCTTGCAAACAATCTTTACTGATACATTTATTCTCTCTAAATCACTTGTCTTATTTAACATGCCAGTTCCCGATTGTATAAGGGGAAATAAATACCCTTTGGTTTTGTCTATATTATCTATTGCCAGGAAAACAATTTCAAAGAACTGGAAATCTAATATATCCCGCACATTTCAGGAATTTAAAATTCTTCTGCTTGAAACATGTAAGTTAGAAATGTTTACTATTAAAGCTGGATCCTCTAGGAATACTACATTATATAATTCATGGAACATCATATATAATCTATTTGAAAAATAATTTATTAAGTTGTGTAAACAGACAATATTTATTAATCCTACTGTAACACCAATATGTTTTTACATGATGAATGTATTTGTACATAGTTTTGTTGTTTTGGTTCTGTATGCAAGAAGATTTTTTTTTAACTTTAAAAAAATGTTGTATATCTTCATGGAAATATTTGTATATTTTGACAATGATTTTAATAAAAATTGTTTTAAAAAATTCAAGTGGAGGTGTTACGATAGGAATTAAAATCATTATGACACTTGTTATTATTACATATTTAATGATAACACCAATACTATAGACTGTGTAACTGTGACAATAAAGACAACATTGGAACATATAAAAGTGTATAGACCACCAAAGTCAAATGCTTATGACCTAGAGGAACTTATACAATTCTTGCATGGGACACAGGAAAGAAATATAATAGTGGATGCTGACTTACATTTACCAGAAACAGATTTGAATAATATTGATTCCACAACATTAGTAAGGAAAGTATTCACAATGTATGTTCAGGAATAACAATTGCTTTAGATTGTAAAAAAAATCTACAAGGGAATGGAACATACTAGACACTGTGTTCCTAAAGAAATTACTGTTACTTCATGTCAAGTTTTACTACTACTGATGTGCAGTGATCATTTGGTTATAAAGGTTAATTTTGTTACTAGATAATTATGCCAAACTGAAATCGAAAGCAGTGCACAGAGGATTAATTACAGGTTACACGGAAGCAAAACAGTTACTTTGTAAACTAATTGGAGTGATGTGTTCAGTGGAATGACTGCAGAAGAAATGTGAAGACTTTTGAAAGAGAAATTATCTGAGTTCAAAAAAATGTTTAAAACCAGGACCTAGGCATACAATACCAGGGGGATATATTTCCATAAGACTAACATACCTGATTAAACTAAAAGACAAAAATAAATAAATAACAAATAAATAAATAAATAAGAAATTGAAAAAGAGTTCAAACAATAACTTTGAAAACAGAAATAAACAAGCTGGACAAACTAAATGTAGTTTGAGATAAGATCAATAAAAAATTAAAGAAATGTTATATAAAGATATTGCGCATAATAGGAAGCCATTTTATATATGCATACAATGTGGAAATTGATAAACTGTGAGTAGCTTCTAAGATTTATTCT
Organism: Protopterus annectens; assembly: GCF_019279795.1. Classification (NCBI taxonomy): domain Eukaryota; kingdom Metazoa; phylum Chordata; order Ceratodontiformes; family Protopteridae; genus Protopterus; species Protopterus annectens. The sequence continues at coordinate 203,169,133 of NC_056730.1, forward strand.
CAGACACAGCAGATTATAGATGCATTATAGATACATTTCCAAAACTGTATGCAAAACAATTTGGCTCCAGAAAGAGCGTGATAAGTTGTTCTAGTGACATCCAGGTAATATCAGATACTGAAATCAAATTAAATTATATTGAAAAAGAACTATGCAAACTGGATCCAAACTAAGTACAGGCAGGGGACAGAATTAGTAATAATGACCTGAGAACTCTATATATTATTCACTAGGTCATGTAAACATGGGGAGATTCCTGAAGGTTGGAGACATGCGCTTATAAAACCTGTCTTTAAGGGAAAGGGGAGTAGGACAAGCCCAGAGTTATACAGACCCTAAAGTCTACATTTAAGTTGTAGAACAATAATAGAGAAGGTAATATTGGATAAGTTATTGTCAGAACTGGAAAGGCTGGGACTTGAAAACATATATCAGCATTCATGTGTTAAAAATAGATCTATTACCACCTGTAACATGATGTTCTATAATAATATAATAACAGCCATGAATGAAAAATTGTGCTCTGATGCAATTTATATACATTTAACAGGGTCATGCAGAAAACACTGATCAATAAATTAGAACAACTCAGTATTGATGTATTTTTGATAAGGTGGATAGCTGCATGGCAAGTATCATACAACTGGAGAGGTGAAATTCTTGCTTAGAGTCCGGGTATCCCACAGGGTCTACACTAGGTCCGTACATGTTTAGGTTATATCTTTCAGGCCTATCTTTTTCATCTGAGGTGTTCTACAGTCTGCATGCAGATGACTTGAAACTGGGTAAACTGATTACACGTGTTACAGATAGTGCATGTCTGCAAAAGAACTTGACTAACTCGACTATTTGGGCACAGGAGAATAATATGCTGATAAATATATCAAAAACTAAGCATATGAGATTTGGAAGACATAAACTGAAAGGTGAATATTTAATACAGCACTCAATGATTGAAACTGTAGATTCATATAAGGACTTGGGAATATGGGCAGATCCAGCTATGAGTTTTTCTAATCATATCAACCAATTGGTTAACGATAGTTATAGAACTATAGGCTGTATAAAAAGATTTATAAAGTCTAGGGAATCAGAAATGATGAAGTTAATATTTGTAATTACATTAAACCCAGGTAATTACAGACCCATGTGTCTGACCAGTCTGATATGCACAGCCATGGAAAAATTTATCATTGAACTAATCATTTGGGACATAGGTAACATCAAAAAACTGGATCATTCTAAAGTTTGGATTCATCAAGGGCAGATCATGCTTACTCGGCCTAGTCAATTTCTTTGAAAAGGCCACCAAATAATTGAATCTACTAATTTATTGGCATTTGTTTACTGGGAAAGTCCAAGTGAGCAGTGCCCTTTTTCAGTGAAGGCCTGAGGAGAAAAGCTCCATTATACAGACATCATGGACATCATTTACATTGTTTCACCATTTACAGTCAGTTTCATTCATGAGCAAATACTGTGCAGGAGGGAGATAATGGTGGAGGGACACAAATTACATTATTTGCAAATGTTTTTTATTTATTTATTTGACATTTGTTAACTGGGTTGGTCCAGGTGGGCCAGCAGCCTGTTTTCAGTGGAGACCCAAGGAGAAAAGCTCCATTTACAAAACAATTTAGGATAACATAGGTTCATAGGTTCATACTAGGCTATCTGCCCTAGAGCATTTATAAGCCTAGCCAGAGTGTGTTTGGCTTTCGCCACCCATTTTAAATGAATTTTGCTATGCCCTTTTTCGAGGTTAGTATACTGTGCCTCTGTCTAACAGTGACACAGAAGTGATACCCAGGGTAAACCTACTATCCCCCATCCACTCATCAAGATTCCCCTTGAAGAGAGTCAGTGAGGGACTCTGCCTAACCTGGACTGGGATTTTATTCCAGAGTGAAGGGAGCCTCTGGGTTATGAATCTGTCCCTCCAGCATTCCTATTTATTTCAGTGCTGAGGTTCAAGTCTCTCAAGTGCGTAGCTCGATGGGATTTGGATTTTCTGAGGTGCAGCATGTCCATTAATTCCGGGTTGAACATGGCTTTATACGTCAGGCACAGATCACCTCTGAGCAGGCGGTATGCCACTGAGTAGAGCTGGAGTTTCTTTAACTGGGCAGCATATGGCATCTGTTCGAGCCCTTTGATAATCTTGTTGAGGTACTTTTGGGGTCTTTCCAGTTGCTGCAGGTGTCTGGTAAAGTACATCCCAAAAGGGGCATTGCACTTAATTATGGGCCTGATGAGGGATGAGTAAAGAGGCACGATGACCTCCCCTGATCAAGATGTGAATCCATTCATGATTAGGTGGGCTATATAAACTGTTTTTCTAACCACTTTGGCCACGTGGTTGCCAAATGAGAGATTGCTATCAACTTGGGTCCCCAGGTCCCTAATTACTTCTTCCATACTTAATGGATTACCACCTATGTGGTAATTTGTGGGCACTTTGTTTTTGCCAAAGGGGATGACTATACACTTTTTGGCAAATAGCTTGAGGCCATGGCTCTGGCACCAGTTGTCTGTTTCTATGAGGCCCTCTTGTAGGATGCTTGTATCAGCTGAAGAGTCTATTATGGCGCCCAGTTTGCAGTCATCTGCGAACTTTGTCAGCCACAGTCCTTCCATGTTAGCCTGTACCTCCTAGAAATATATACCGAACAAGAGAGGTCCCAGGACTGAGCCTAGTGGGATGCCACTTGTAACTGGTTTGGAGTCTGACATGGCTCCAGCAATTCTAACCATGTGGGTTCTGTCCTTGGTCCAGTTTGCAACCCATCTAGTGACACAGGGGTTTATACTTAAGCTGGTGAGCTTATCTATAATGCCCGAGTGGGGTATTGTATCGAAGGCTTTTGCAAGGTCCAGGTAGGCTGTGTGGACCACCTTCCCCTCATCAATGGCCTTGGTGACTGTTTCAAAGAAATCGACCAGGTTTAAGAGGCAGGATCTGCCCTTAACAAAGCCGAACTGGGTAGGATCCAGTGTCTGTAGGTCCCCAATATCTTTATTTATCCATGTCCATGATGATCATAGCTTTTTGCTTTGCAGACCAGCAGTCTTATGGGGGCGATAGTTTCCAGGATCCGTTGAGGCACCACCTTTGTGGAGAGGGACCACTGTTGCTGTACGCCACTCTTTGGGTACATATCCTGTAGTAAGGCTGTGATTGAACAGTAGTCTTATGTTTTGGTTTAGTTCTTCTTGGAGTTCATGTAGGATGCAGCCCGGGACACCGTCTGGTCCCATTGATGCTGTGTTTTTTGCTTTGGAGAGGGCGGCTCTTACCTGAGCATCTGAGATGTCAGGGGGGCAGCACTCTGCTGGGATAGATATTTGCCCTTTTGGTGGGGAAGGGGGAGAGAAGTTTGCGCTGAACCTGTCAGCTAGGATGTTGGCAATGTCTGTGGGTTTGCTGCATTTTTTGTCATTTTGGACTAATTCTGAACATATCTGGGAATTCCCACCCAGGTTTCTAACAAAGCTAAAGAAAGCCTTGTGATTATCCTTAGTGTCCTGTGCAATTTTTCTCTCAAATCTGGCCTTAGACGATTTTATGAGTGCCCGTAGTTTTTTGCTAATACTGATCAGAGATGCCTTCCCTTTTTGGGATTTTGCTCTATCATGTAGTAGCTTCCTCCTTCTATTGTATAGTTTGTTTATGGCTGGGGTCCACCAGACAGGACGCCTAACTTTGGAGGATTGGGTCTTGGTTTTATTTGGGATTGCATGATCCATGCATTCCTGAAGGTGTTCATAGAATGCATTTATAAAGGATTCTGTGGTCTGGACCGTATTTTCCACAGGCCCGGGGGCTTTGAAGGATTCCACCTCGGTTTTGAGGAGTGTGAAATTTGCTTTAGAGAAGTTTTTCACTATGGTTTTCTGGGCAGGGGCTGGGGTCGGGATGTGAATATCTAGTGAGATTAGTTTATGGTCTGATCTTACCAGTGAGGGATACATTTCTGGTCTAGAGCATAGAGTCCCCATGTTGGTGATGATCAGGTCCAGTATGTTTTCCCCTCTTGTGGGAGTGGCAACAAGTTGTTCCATAGCATTTGAGTTTATAAATTCTAGGAACCTTTGGGCTAGGGTGTTGGAGATAGAGTAATGCTCCCAGTCTATGTTAGGGTAGGTGAAGTCACCCAATTTAATGGTGTTTGGAGAAACCTTCATATTTTCCAGTGTTCTCAGGAAGGCCAAGTGGGGTTCCTGGGTTTGGGAGGGTGGTCTGTAGCAGGCTATAAACTGGAAGGCAGTTTTACCCACTGTTAGTTGCACATGGATAGTCTCTGATGCTTCGTGCTGTGCCACCAACCTGGAGGTGTGGGTATCTTTGACGAATACTGATACTCCCTTACATAGTTAACAAAAAATAGAAAGTACCATAACCAAGCATAACTCCAAAACATATTAATACAAATATGGATCAAACATATTTAGATTACTGTAAGAGGATTATCTCAAAGAAATGAGTATATGAACTCCTATTTTTTTTGTTATTGATATATATATATATATATATATATATATATATATATATATATATATATATATATATATATACAAACAAGTTATATACAAGCAATCAAACAAGTGATATACAAGTGATCAGATTTCTTGCCTAGGCTTTGTAGGAAGGTATATATGCTTTCAGGAGTTCAGAGGGAAGAAGCACCATTGTATAAAGGGGAAATATTAGGTAGGTTCTAAGCAGAGACATGATTTAGTGTTGAGAAGATAAGGTTTGAGTTCCTTTTTAAAGTGCACAGGGTGTATGATGGAGCATATGTGTAGAGGAAGTTTATTCCAAGTGTGGGCTATATAGCAGTTATATTGTAGTTTGCCTATGTTCTTCTTTGGATGATCTACATTCAGAAGTTGTTAATTAGAGGTGCGGAGGGTTCTAGAAGGGGTATAGGTAGATAAAAGAGTAGTGAGAGCTGGACAGGATGAAGGCCTGTATAGAATGGAGTGAATAACTTGAAATTGAGAAAGCAGCAGTAGTTGAGGGAATTTGAGGTTTTGGTTTTGGTATGAAAAATAACAGTTACATTAGTTGCATATGTAAACATATATTTGTTCAGATACAGGGGAGGTATATTTAGTGCAGTATCGTCAGTGAGCATAGATTGTCAGGTTTTACATAAGAATATTACTATAAAAACATGTTCAGAATCTAGAATATAGGAAGATAAGGATTTACAGCGGCCCAGAGAAAGGAAGGAGAGGAGGAGGAACAAGGAAGATAAAGGAGATGCGATGACAGAAAAGATTATATTTGCATTAATAGTACATTAAGCTTTGTGCTATATTAGTACTATTTTAACCAGGGGTGTGCAGGTGCAGAGCCATTTATCTATCAGGTGTTGCTTTAGCTCGCATTTAAAGTCTTAGTGACTGCATATTGTTCTTAGGTGGAGTGAGATGGTGTTCCAGCAGTTGGTAATGCAGTGTGAACAGAACATATAGAAGAGGAAGTATCACACAATGTTGTTAGGTTTAGTTATGGGAGTAATGACTTGTCAGTGGAGAGTAGAGGTCTTTTAGTATGTAAAGTTGAATGATGGAGTGAAGAGATGGGAATTTTTCAGGGTTGTACAGCATTTTGTAGGTTAATTTCAAAAACTAATGGACATGCTCAACCTAAAAAAAAACAAATCCCAGAGAGCCACACACTCTAGAGATATAAACCTCACCGCAATTATAAATAGGACATGCTGGAGGGATAGATTCCTATCCCAGATACTCCCCATGCTTTGGAACAGGATTCCAATATATATCTGGCAGAGCCCCTCACTAACACTCTTCATGAGAAACCTTGACAGGTGGATGGGAAACAGAAAATTTACCCCGGGGATCACTGCAGTGGCTCTGCTGGACAATGGCACAGGGAACTAATGACTCTGTTGGACAGAGGCACAGGGAACTAATCTAAGGGGGTGGCAAAAGCCAACACATTCTGTCTAGGCTTATAAATATCCTTGGGCAGATAGCCTAGTACTTACCTATGAATCTATGAACCTAAGTACAATAGAGAATTATTTAGAGACAGTTTAGTTGTTCCATAGAGAGGGACAGTGATGACATCTATATTAATGGTTGGTTGATTGCTTGCAAATTTGGCTACTATATTGCAGCCTTATTCTAGGCTGATAGAAAGGATTTGATATAGGTTATGATAGGAGAGACATATAACAGGGTGGAGAATAGAAAAGAAGTGGCTATGTTTTGTGTAGCAAAGTCAGTGAGGTAGTGTTTTACTCTGCAGAGGCAGCCTAGCTTTTAGTGTGTCTTCTTTATACCTTGCTGAAGTGGGAGACCAAATTTCAGAAAGTCATCTAAAATCACACCTAGTAGTTTGGCGTGGGATACCAGTTCTATATTGTTGTTATTTGATGGTACTATATTAAAGGTAATTTACTGGGAGGACAGAGTAGAGAGTTAACATTAGTAATTTATTTTTTTATTGTAGTTACGAGTTTTGAGTTGTCGAGACAAGCTTCAGTGGAAGAGCAGGATTTCTAGGTAAAAGTATGGAGCCTTGGTAGTGTCCTAGCAGTACATATTAGAGTATTGTCATTGGTGTATTTGTAGTATGGTGACCTCATTTGAGGGAGACACTTGATGAGTAAGTTAAGTAGTAGTGGTCATGGGATGTTGCCTTGTGGGACTCCAACAGATATAGGAAGGAAAGAGGAGGAATCATCTTGCTATTTGACTGCTTGGGACCTGTTACTGGGGTAATGAATAAATCAGTTATTTGAGGAGAGTGACTGCCCATAGGAGGAGAGATTAGTTAGGATAATTTGATGACTGTCTGTGTTGCCTGCCTTGGATAGATCCAGAAATATGTCTGGGGTTCAAGAAAATCTGAATTTCTATTGCCAATTATTATATCTGTGGACCTTGAAAGTGTAATGTTTGAACTGTGACTGGTTCTGAAGCCTTGTTGTTTGGCTCAGAACAGATTATGTGAAGCAATATATATAGTAAGTTGAGAGTGAGTATATTTTTAAGATTTTGGATAAGAATGAGAAAATGGCAAATGATTGGTAGTTTGTGAGCATGGTTGATGACCTGCCTTTATACAGAGGTATTATACAGGATTTTTCCATAAGGTTGGGGAAGGTTTTTCTTGGCTAGAGCAATTTATAAGAATTGGGACAGGATATGCAAGGCTATTTGCAGTAAGTCTGAGATAGTCTGATGGATGTTGGTCAGGGGCAGTGGTTGTTGTCTTAAGGGCGAGTGGGTATTTTTATTCGTACATACTGGCACTGAAGTGAGTCTGAAGGTCTGTTGTGGCTTCAGTAATTGGTAATGAATGAAGGTAAAATGGTGCATACCTAGATCGGGCCTAGGCTTTTCACACAATCCCACCCACTTCGGCATAGTAGTAAGGCTAATTAAATAGGAATAAACCCCTGCATCACTTGCTGGATTACTGGATCATTGGTGTATTGTAGTATGGTGATCTCTTTTGAGGTAGACACTTGATGAGTAAGTTAAGTAGTAGTGATCATGGGATGTTGCCTTGTGGGACTCCAACAAATATAGGAAGGAAAGAGGAGAAATCATCTTGCTATTTGACTGCTCTGGACCTGTTATTGGGGTAATGAATAAATCAGTTATTTGAGGAGATTGACTGCCCATAGGAGGAGAGATTAGTTAGGAGAATTTGATGACTGACTGTGTTGCCTGCCTTGGATAGATCCAGAAATATATCTGAGGTTCAAAGATCTGAATTTCTATTGTCAATTATTATATCTGTGGACCTTAAAAGTGTAATGTTTGTACTGTGATTAGTTCTGAAGCCTTGTTGTTTGGCTCAGAAAAGATTATGTAAAGCAATATATATAGTAAGTTGAGAGTGAATATATCTTTTCAAGATTTTGGATAAGAATGATAAAATGGCAAATGATTGGTAGTTTGTGAGCTTGGTTGATGGCCTGCCTTTATACAGAGGTATTATACAGGATTTTTCCATAAGGTTAGGGAATATTTTTCTTGACTACAGCAGTTTATTAGAATTGGGACAGGATATGTAAGGCTATCTGCAGTAAGTCTGAGGTATTCTGATGGATGTTGGTCAGGGGCAGTGGTTGTTGTCTTAAGGGCGAGTGGGTATATTTAATTGTACATACTGGCACTGAAGTGAGTCTGAAGGTCTGTTGTGGCTTCAGTAATTGGTAATGAATGAAGGTAAAATGGTGCATACCTAGACCTGGCCAAGGCTTTTCGCACAATCCCACCCACTTCGGCATAGTAGTAAGGCTAATTAAATAGGAATAAACCCCTACATCACCTGCTGGATTACTAACATGTTCATAGATAGGATGTAGGAGATCATAAGAGGGGAAGCTACCTCCACAAAAAGATGAGTCTCTACTGGATTCCTCCATGGTTCAGTGCTGTGACATCTCCTGTTTGTCATCTATTTCTCTAAAGTAAAAGCCAATACCAAAAGGTTCTGGCTTACTAAGTTTGCAGATGACTGCAAGCTAGGATCTGTTATTGAATCCCCAAATGACTTAACCATCTCGTAGAAATATCTGCACCCAACAAATAACTGGTGCCAGAATCATAGACTGAAAATGCCAACATTTCCTTATTGTACCCTTTGTGAAGTTGTCTACCCTGTGGAGGTATTACAATGACAAAATTATTTTGCAAGTTGACACTATTTGAAATTTGGGAATTTATGGGGGCAGTGGCCTAATGTTCAATAAGCATGTGTACACTGTCATAAGAAGGTCCGTCTATATTGCACACCTTATAAGTTAAAGGATTGTAACTAGATCTAGAGATGTCATTGTTCTCCTTTACTCAACCCTCATTATACCAATCACTGAGTATAAGGCCCCTTTGGCATGTATCTGTGCAGACACATGCAACGACTGGAACATATACTGAGATACTTTACTAAAAGGATACAAGGCCTAAACAATATGCTCTACATGGGCAACCTCAAAGCTCTGTCACTAGACTTGGTATCCTACAAACTGCTAAGAGGTGATGTGTGCATAACATACAAAGCATCCTTTGACCAAATGCTGATGGATCTACTATACATTATTAAGTCAAATGGCATAAATACTCAGTTCTGAGATTTCACCTTCCTCTGCAGCATCAAAAGAGCAATTTGGAGGGGCAGGTATACCTCATGGAGGATATCACTGCTCAGGAACACACTCCCCAACCGCATAAAACAAAGCTCATGCCTGTCGAAATTCAATTGCAAATTGATCTATAGATGTGTATTAGAAAATTTACCCCAGGACTGCACCTGTACTACTAATGGATACAGGCAGCTTGTAAATGCTTTATCTCACTCACGGCTCCTCTCAAATTTTCTATAGTATGATCTCAGTTATTCTTACTATGGATAATGCATAATAATCTAGCATGATATGGGTAAGGCCAATAAAACAGCAAATGGCTAGACTTAAAATGGCCCACAATGGCAGCTACCCTAGTACTTACCAAGAACCTATGAAGGAATACTATGACTACAGTTGTAGATCCCAAGCTGGGAATGCATAGTGATAACATAGATAAGAACATTATTATGTGACAAAGCCTGTTTGGTAAAGTGCAAATGAATGATGGTGACATCCCTAAGCTATATATGAAGAGTAAGCTCATTATTATCTTATAGTTTCCATGTTAGGTTGTATCCTCTAAGTACTTACTTCACTTCTGGTCACATGTATTAGCACCTCTTATCACAATATTGCCTCCCCATAAAAAGTATAACAACATCCAACAAACTCAGAGAAGAAGTAATCATGCATAAGTGACAACTATTCATGTCAAACATCCGTACCATAAGTTTGCCAGCAGTATACATCTAGCACACAAATTATAATGTATACAGAGGTTCACCATGGCCTCTTAACACTTTAGCCTATTGACTGCATACATTTTGAAAACAAACAGACAAGCAAGCAGTAATGCCCTCTAGAGTGTATATTAATGTGAATTCACTCCCACCCATGGGTGTTATGAGGCTCGACACCACAGGCAGAGGGCCTCTACACCCCTGGAAGGGCATTAATTACACATTAGCATACACCCTGGGGGGCATTATTGTTCTTAGAGAATGTGCTCTGTGTAAAATTGTTGTGTTTTACTTATTTTTTTTTATTACTATATTTTTTAAATATATTTTGATATAAAATAGTTCCTCCGCCTAATGTTTCAAACTTGTTATAGTATATGTTAAAGGTGTTGGAGGAAACATTTTACATCAAAAATATAACACCTTAAAAAATAACCATGTTTTACTTTATTTTTTGGCCCCTTACTTCTAAATTGTTTGGTTCATTAGCAGTCATTGTAGATTCAAGTTACTAAATAGTGATATATATTTGAGTTTCAGACTTTTATTTCTTTCAGAAAATTCTTGCTAACATAAATCCTTTACTCAAGCAACGTTGTAATTTTATAATAGCAATAATTAAAATCTGTTTCTATTTTACAGCCTTTGTTTCTCCTTTATTTTAGGCTTTATCCAGATTTATTCATCTGAAAAGTCCAGATGTATGCAAACCTCTTTACTGTTGCTGCTGCAAGTACTCATCTCACTCACTCACTTTCTCTCACACACACACACACACACACACACACACACACACACACACACACACACACACACACACACACACACACACACACACACACACACACACACACACACACAAACTCAGAGTCTCTTCTGATTTTGTGAGAGCATTCATTCACACATCCAGGCAGCAACATAAACACACATAAACACACACTTTTTTCCTGTTTCATTTATTTTTTTTAAACTCCCTAAATAGGAAAAGCACTGATTACCAAGTATAAAATAATAGCTCAATCGATCTCTCTCTGCTTACTCTCATATACACATATACTCTCACAAACAGATGTAAACACAAACATACATGATTTTTTATTTTAATCTTTTTGTTTTTTATTTTACACTCACTAAACAACTAAAGCTCTGCTTAGCAAGCATAAAATAATGGCAATCGTTAGTTTTTTTCTGAACGAGCTCAAGCGGCGGACACATTTTTCAGTGGGCATTACTTGTACATTAAAACCCTGCTGGAGAAGGTTCGTTCTCCAATCAGGGTGCTGATGTACAGTTTGCCCATATTCTAAACAATGATAAAGAGCTTTTACAATGCAGAAAAAATATCAAATGTAGTGTTTTACATGTCCATAGCATTCATTACATGTGTGAATGCAAAACTGCTTATGTAACTATAATGCACGTTGAATATATTTCATTTTACATGCATATGCCACTGCTGGAAGTCGACTGAATATCACATGTCTCCTGTTACCCAATCAAATAACCTTTCCAAAAAGCATGCAACATGTATTTATGGGTAATTTAAGTAATAATCCAATCATAACTGCTCAGTTAATTATACATATAACTACATTTTACCAGCATAGCAAAGCTTTTTATAATAATCTGACACAGTGGTAAGTACGGATACTAGCACTGTTTAGAAGTAATATATGACTATATCATTATAGTTAATTTGTGTGCACTGTAATGGCATTACAAATATGGGTAAACCAATAGCAACTCTCTGTTACACATTGCATTACACTAGTCAATGTTGTACTCACATATGGTCGTACTGCTTAGACTACCACATATATCCCGGAATGACAATATGGTACTCTGTATGTCTGCCATATTCAAGATATACCAGAAAAACCCAAATACTTCTGTCACTATGCTCATCGCTCACTTTAATAGTACACCCTAGATCATACACATATTCATCTGCAGACCTTTTGTTTTTTTGTAAACCTGTGGTGGATCTGCAGGATGTGATACACATGTCTCCTGTTATCTGGTGTTATTAGTACCTAACCAGTAAATAGATGCCTCCAGCTATAGGAACATCACTTGTCATTTTTTGTATTTTTATAATATACCCCTACTAAACATTTGTATACTTAACTTGCTTGTTTTCTACCTACAATCACAGTACTGCTATCCTTTGTATCCTATCCAGACTATATGATTGTATCAGTGAAACGTATAACATGTACGGTATTTTCATTTCATACTTGTACCCGAGATTGAATCAATATTTTTATCTGTATGTTGTATATGTATGTTACTGTTATTTACAAATGTGGAGCTTTTCTACACGGGCCTCTGCTGAAAAAATGTAAAGTAAATAAATAAAAATGTAATGACTTATGAAGAAATATGTTTCTCCAGAGCCATCCAGTCTGTGAACTTACAGTTATACAGCTTCACTTACGTATTTAACCTCCCTGCAGGCCAGGTTCATCAGCTGGTATGGACTTGCATACGCAGTTTACAGGAGAAGTGTGAGACTAGAAATCAGTATTGCTGTTCACAGAGAATGGTGTGACACAATACTAGAATGCCCAACCTTATATATGTTATCAGAAGTGTAGCCGACTCAACCAGTGCCCTGTGCTGGTACCAAGAAGCAGCACCTCATCCTTTCACCTCTTCAAGAGCCAAAAAAAAAAAAAAAACCTACACACCAACCAGGTGGCCAGATGCACAACACATTCTCCTTCTCCTGCCCAGCCATTCAGGTCCCATATCTGGACCCTGCCCTCAACCCTCCCCTGTTTACTTAATAAATAAATAAATAAATGCTTGTTTTTTTAAAAAAACTGTAGAAAACTGCTTGCTGCAAATGTAGCAAACAGGTGTTACAGTTTATACCCTGCCTGCACAGAGCATTACAATGCTCATGTTTTAGTTTAAAAAAAAACCTCACACCAGCATGTCTTCTCCATGTCTCCTTTAATGAGAGATGAACAAGCATGGCCTCATCATTTCTCCCTTCCCCTACCAGCACTCATAAGAGCTTAGGCTGCTATTTAAAACTACACTGTCTTTGTCCCAGTAAAGCTGTTATCTCTCTCTACACCAACAGACTGTTTTTTTTTTCTGGAAGTCTTGTGAATTTTATCACATACTTTTAGACACAAGAGGTTGGCGCAGACATTGGTGCTGTGTGACATCACTCTCTGAAATTCTGATATTAGAAATATATGATGATGAAGAGCAAAATACTGCAGCCAAAATTCAATGTAAGTCTGTAATATTCAAAGCCACCTAATATCAATGTATATCAGCTTATTTTATGTCACATGGGTTATGCTGTATCAATTTGGTTTGGATGTTAGTTGGGATATATTGCAGGCATCTTAATCTTTATGGGCATCAGCTAGGTTTAAAGAACCTCTGTTTCTAAAGTTTAGCCAGACTATCCACTTATGCTGTGCTGATGAAGTCAATAAAAAGGCCAAAACAAGCATGTTCGCAGTTAGTGGGGTTTTGCTTTATTGGCCTGAATGTAAACACAAAGACTTAAAAAGTGAAGAAGTCATGTACATTCAAAAGCCAATAGCTGAAACCCTTGATGTGTTTAAGGGGTCATGTACATATATCCCATGGGCCTCCATTACAGAAGGTTTAAGGTAACACACAGTGAAAATTCTAGCTTGGTTGTGCTTTCTTGCAGTTTTTACTGAATATTTTGTCTGTCTGATCTTTTTACCCTTTGTTTTTAATATCTATATACCCACATACCAGTGTTACAATTCATATGCGTATTACACATTAATGCTGCTACACTGCACCTTTGATTGTTCCAAAAACATTTGATTGACCCATTAATTAATATGAAAAGTCAGAATAGGATGGCATAAGTCTTTTTGGAATAGCAGTCATTATATGTGCATTTACCTTCATATACTAAAAGAGTAGGTAAAAGCAGAAAAAAACACAATATAGTACTAAATATATAGCTGAGATTCTTAGGGAATGGAGGATGGAACAGAATACGAATACTTTTTTTTTTTTTTTTTTTGCTTTAAGGACATCTGTATTCTGTGTGATTCTCAACATGCACGTACACTATATGCCTAGCTACTAGTGGGTTTCTTTTTTTTTTTTAATTGTGAGAGAAGGGAAAGAAGCATTATTCCAATGTTTAAATGACTTTGACTTATTAACACTAATTGTCCTAGGCGGTTGCCTAATTGTTTCTTGCCTCTTTATTTGGCACTGTATTGTTTAGCGTCACAGTTAGTTATGTAAAGCTGCTGAATGCAGCACACCTCGGTGAAAAACTGCTGGATTTGACTAAAACTCTCTCAAGGCTCTCCTAAAAATGGAGAACATCGATAACTGTGCAGTAACTGAGACCTGGTTCAAGGCTCCAGAGAGCACCCCTGCAATATGAGGCTCTAACTCTTACCACACTTTTCGGCCACCAAACCAGGATCGAAACACTAAAGGTGGAGGAGTGTCCATATTCACTAAGGATATTCACACCACCAGGTTAGTTGCCCAACACAATGCATCTGAAATTCTCCAGGTGCAACTAACACTAAGTAAGACTGCAATACAAATTGTAGCTTGCTACAGATCCCCCACCATGCCCCAAGATTCTCACTACACCTTTCTAAACATACTGGAAAATATTAATATACAACCAAACACCCTAATACTGGGTGATTTCAACTAACCTGTCATTAACTGGGAAAACTACTCATGTACCAACACCTTTGCGCAACGGTTCTTGGAATTCATAAATTCCAATGCCCTGGATCAACTAATCCATAGTCCCACCAGGGGCCCCAATATCCCAGACCTGGTCATTACCAACATGGGAAATCAATGCTCCACATCTATGGTCATCCCCTCATTGGTCAGGTCAGACCATAAGCTAATCACTCTTAACATCCACATCCCACCCCCACCCCCCAGTAAGGAAACCTCCATAAAAAAAACTTCTCCAAAGCCAACTTCATGCTACTCAAGTCAGAAGTTACAAACTTCATGACACCCATGCAGACGGGAACTGAAAGTTTGACTGCTGAGTCCTACACTAAGGCACTGTATGAGCACATCCACTCATGAATGAATCGTGCCATCCCAAATAGAACCAAGATGCTCTTCTCCAAAAAAAGGAAGCCGATGTGGTGGTCCCCTGCCATAAACAAACTTTACAACAAAAGGAAAAAACTGTTGCAGAAAAGAGGAAAATCCCAGTATGCAAAAAACTCCCTTACCAGCCTCAGTAAGAAGCTTAGATCCCTCATAAAATCCTCCAAAGCTAGTTATAAAAATAAAATTGCCAAAGATTCCAAAGACAGCCACAAGACTATGTCAAGAATCTAAATGGCAATGCTCATATCTGCACTGAGCTACAACAGAATGGCATTAAATATACTGACCCAAGGATATTGCCAATATCCTGGCTGATGGAGTCAGTGCCAACTTCACCCCCTCTCATCCCATAAATGGCCCATCTCAATACTGAAAGATTGACACATTCTGGTAATAATGGCCACACAGATACAAAACGCACTCTCCAAAGCTAAGAATACAACATCCATGGGACCAGATGACATCCCGGGCTGTGTACTACATGAGCTAAAAAATGAACTGGCACAAGTGTCATGTTTAATCATACCCTCACCTCAGGCTTCATGCCCAATGAGTGGCACACAGCTACACTTATCCCACTCCACAAGGGGTGATCCACCTTGGATCCCGGGAACTACTGCCCTGTCAGTCTGATGAGCCTCATCTGCAATGCCGTGGAACGTATTATCATAGAACTTATAAACAAAGACATTGGCAACTTTAAAACACTGAACCCCACCTAGTTTGGGTTCGTGAAGGGCTAATCTTGTCCCCTGAACCTGATTAACTTCTTTGAATCAGTCTCCAGAGCCATGGACGAGGGTAAGGCAGTTCACACAGCCTATCTGGACCTTGCCAAGGCCTTTGACACCATCCCCCACTCTGGAATCATAGATAAACTTACTAAGATGGGCATTAATCCCTACATCACTCGATGGGTTGCCAACTGGCTTACTGACAGAACCCACACTGTAAAAGTAGCTGACTCCAAATCCAGCTCCAGACAAGTGATAAGTGGAGTACCTCAGGGTTCAGTCCTGGGACCTCTCTTGTTTGGTATCTACTTCTCTGAAGTACAGGTCAACACTAAAGGATTCTGGCTAACAAAGTTCACAGATGACTGCAAACTGGGAGCCATTATTGAATCCCCAAATTATGTGGATACTCTACAAAAGAACCTTACAGAAACAGATGCATGGTGCCATAGCCATGGACTCAAGCTTAATGTCAAGAAATGTATAGTTATCCCCCTTGGGAAAAAATATGCACCCATGAATTACCACATAGGTGGCAGTGCACTAAACACAGAAAGTTTGATAAGAGACTTAGGGACACAGGTGGGCAGTGGTCTCACCTTCAATAACCACATCACCACAACAGTCAGGAAATCCTTCTATGTGGCACACCTTACCACTAAGGGCTTTTCATCCAGAAAAAAGGAGGTCATTGTTCCACTGTACTCATCCCTTATTAGACCCATTATAGAATACAACACCTCATTTGATATGTACCTCTCAAGACATCTGCAACAACTGGAAAGGCCACAGAAATACCTCACTAAAAGAATCACAGGCTTAAAGCAGATGCCCTATGCTGACTGCCTTAAAAAACTCCAGCTATACTCTGTCGCATATCATCTACTCCAAGGCGATCCCTGCTTAACATACAAGGCCATGTCAAACCCAGAGCTGTTGGACATGCTAAACTTAAAGAAATCCCAATCCCTCAGAGCCACACGCTCCAGGGATCTAAACCTTGTCATCACAATAAACAAAACATGATGGAGGGATAGGTTCCTGACCCAGAGACTCCCCAGACTCTGAAATAGACTGCCCATACATGTCAAGCACAGCGCCTCTTTGGCCCTCTTCAAAAGGAACCTTGATAATTGGATGGGGGAAAAGAAATTTACCCTGGGAATCACGTCAGTCACCCTGCTAAACAAGGGTCCAGGGAATTAAATATTGTGAGAAGAAATAGCCAGGGAATTGTTATGGCTAAGCTTGTATAGGCCCTAGGGCCGATAGCCTAGTACCAACCTATGAACCTATGAACCTATGAACTCTGATCTTTAGACTACCAGGGAAATTATTTAGTATTTCTACTAGTGTGATTTGGATTTTTTTATATAGATAATTGCTGTTCTAGTTGTAAACTAAGGGAAAGGAGCAATGCTCCAATGTTTTGAACACTGTTGGCTTAGTAACGCTAAATGTCTTGCATGACTGCCCAACTGTTTTGTTCTGTGTTATTTGGTAGTGTATTTCACAGCTCAGTGCTTAGTTAGGTAAACACTATGCACCCAAGCACCGCAGGTTTTGGATATGATTAAAACCTTGATCCCTCAACTAACAAGGACTTTATTTGCACTTAACCTTGTACTTTATCTGTTGTGTGATTGTGATTTAATAATGTGCCTAGCCAGTGATGTTTGGTCAGTTGCTGTTTTACTTGTGAGAAAAGGGAAACAAGCATTGTCCCAATGTTTAAATCACTGTTGGCTTCATAGTACCAACTGGCTTGACTGCCTGCCTGTCTCTTTTGTGTTTTGTGCTGTTTGTTACTGGACTGCTGGTGTCATCACTTACTTGCACTGATCTGCTGAACACAGTGCTACACACACAAACTCACTGTTTTACACTATATAATAGCCTACGAGGACTTGGTCTTCAGCTACTATGCAGGCCTAACCAAAGCTTCAGGCACCTTCACTTATAATTTGTGTTGTTTCCAATGATAATGCAGTCATAACAATTAAACTGATAACACTAAAGTTATTTACTTATTTCCCTTTGAGTGTACGGAGCACTTTATAACTGATTGTAAATTTGCCTTTACCAGGGAGTACATATTATGATGTATATTAACTACTAGAGATTAAACTGTCTATTTATTTTTCTGGGAGACTATTTTCTTTCCTGTATGGTCAAACTGCCCTTGCTACATCTTACAATTTTTTACTGCATCCAAACCATCACATTGCTCTGTGACTAATTAGACCAACTCCCTTATGAATTTATTGTACACCATAGGACTGCGGTCTGCCTCTTCCCCTTGAGTTACCACTCTCCTAGCATTAACTGGTAAGTGTATGAAGTGCCTTGTGTTCAGTGACAGCCCATTATTGATACCAACCAATAAATCCACGTGTGACAGCAATAACTACTTGTTTAAACTTGTGGCAAGCCTCTCATTCCTCATCTACCCTAGTTTGCAGTGCTTACTACACAACCACTTCCATGACACAGAATCTCACTACCACCACATCACACAACTAACAACAAACCTAGTCATGCTCAGGTACTCTGCAAATCCTTCACAAAGCATTCAGACCTCACCCCAGAAAATGCAGCATTGTTCCAACACCTTAGCAGCACAACCTCACCCACCAAATATTTAATTCTCAAACATGGGGCACCAAGACAGCATGCAAAGGTCCTAATGATGCACAAACATATTATTTTAAACTGATTGTCCTTGTCATAGATGAGTCGGTAGTCAAACATATTGATGTTCCAATCACCAGGCTGAGCAAAAATACAATAACAGTCAGCTGTATCTCAAGCACCAAAATTGGTAATATCACATTCACACACTAAAATTAGTTATGTCACTAGTGCTCTTACATCCCATCACCTCAAATATTCCTATGACCTGGTTATTACACATATGTGAGACAATGACATTTGATGTGCCATCTGGGAAGATATGAATAAAAAAAAATGCACACACACACACACACACACACACACACACACACACACACATATATATATATATATATATATATATATATATATATATATATATATATAGATATAGATATAGATATAGATATATAGATAGATCTAGGACTTTTGATCGAAAGATCAAAAGCCCAAATCCATTACCACCAAGCACACTTTAACGAAAGGGCTTTCATCGAAAAAGCCCCCCTGCACCCCTCGATGTAGGGGGCTGCTCCTCCCACACCCCCCTACTTTAATATTCTCACTCTGAGGTCGCACTACAGTGGGGAGCGAGGAATTTTCCCTTACCGCACCATAGTACGACCAGAACAACAAGCATACTTATGCGAAAGTGCTGCTTCGGTGAACAGCACTTTCATGCAAGTATGTTCACCAAATTGGGATTCGGTGAGAGACCCAGTCAAGCATCTGTACTGATCCCATACACACACACACACACACACACACACACACACATATATATATATATATATATATATATATATATATATACACACACACACACACACACACACACACACACACACACACACACACAGACACACACACACACACACACAAACAAAACTAGTCTTGGGCAGTATTCTGCCTTACTGTGAATAATGCTTTAATACAAGCATAAAATAACTGACTTCAAAGACTGGTTCAGTAAATGATGCAACTTTGGAGGGGTATGTATGCCAGCATGGATGGGAATGGTGGACAGTCCCATATTTTTCTCTAAAGCTCACCTAAACTCTGTAGCAAGTCTTGCACATACTGGCTAAGATATTTTCATCTCCTATAGTGCCTCTTCTAGTCAGAGTTATTCTCTTACCTATTTCCAGTCAAGCCAATATCAGTGTGGCACTGCTCACTGCTAGAAACCTGAATTTAATGCTGACTGCACTAGAAGCCCTCATGACCCTAGAAAACATTAATATTTGCATTGCTGCTGAAACATGGTTCTAATACAATGTAGATGCTCACTATTTATCTGGATTTAATGCTTACTAGTCATTTAACTGTTCTCATGAGGGTGTGTCCACATGTATTCTCAAACTCATCTCGTCATGGTTACTTGTGCAGGATAGTAGCATCTACAAGCATATCCACCTATGATAGCACTGCCAACTACGGAAGCTCTTCCATGACTTCTTGCAGCCCATGACACCTACCTCACCAAACTATTGTTCCTAAATATGAACTATAGCACAGAGGTTAAGGGTGATTTTGTTTGCACATCTGTAAAATGTCTAGCATATACTACATGCACAACTGTCTGTGGACTTTGTTAGCACAAGATCTTTTGAAAACACAGCCCCTTCCAAACTAGAGGTGCATACCACCTTGAGTTGCTTTTTAGTAATACAGCCCTATAATGGTCTTTACCTACTGTTACCTCATCACCAGTTCACTCAGACCACCATCACAACATATTCTTAAGAGCACACTCCTATATGTACCCAAATCTGGCGGTGTGTAGAGATTTCTCCAAGGTCAGTATCCTACAACTGTCCAGTGATCTAATGAGGTTTAAGTGCTTTGCAACTCAAGAGGACCCCATGACTAAAACAGCAGCCTATACTACCAATTGCTGCTCCCACCTAAATTCCTTGTAGAGAAGTCTGTCTCCATCCACCACAAATATAATACAGAGTTCAAAAGCAATCCTCTGTGATGATCACCAAGTATTAATAAACCCTACAACAAGTGAAAAAAAGCTTATCCTAAAAAATTAAACTTGCATCACCAAACATTAAACATTATCTCAAAATTTGATATAGCTAAGATAATGAATAAAACATACAGTGCTAGAGAATCCAAGGAGAACCAGAAAACAGTGTTTATGTCAGGAACCCTGGGAATAAAACTCATCACTGTAATGAGCTTATATCCAATAGCACTTAGCACTCAGACCCTGATGAAATCACAATTTTTATCATGAACTTACCTTTGCAAGTCTTGCAAAGCATAATATCCAGTCAGCTCCATCTCCTATAAACTTATATGAGAAGACCTTAGAAACCCTGTCCAAAACTAAGAATGTTAGGTGTATATGTCCAGGCAAAATAGCAAGTCGTTTTCTTGTTAATATGAAACACTGCTGCACTGTTCCCCTCAAAACTTATTCAACCCTAGCCTCTTCATAGAGTATGATCTAGAGCATGGAAAACTGCTGTTGTGGTATCCCTCCACAAGAATGACCCTGCCACTGACCTTGGGAGCTACAGAGCAAAATTGTAGAACTTATAAATAAGAATATTGGTATCTTACAAGCTGTAACAAACCGAAATGCTGCCAGCCCAGCTAGCTGGAAATTTGTAAATAAACATATGTCATTTGTGAATATTAATATTATTCATATGCTTGTCCTACAAATGTAAGAGAACTGTACGTTATGTAGGGAGCTTCAGGAATGTGACCACAGTGTACCCTACTGGAAAAGAACAGAAATTTATATAAATTATATACCTCTGCAAATGTATGTTTTAACGGTAGAAGCTGGAACATACAGTGAACTTGCAAAACCTCAAGAAAATAAGTGGCAATTGTTTTATGATTCTGTTATCTCTGTTTCAGCTCAGAGCAGATACAATGTCTAGCGCTAGATGTTTTCCTATTGTATTGAAACAATAATAATTAATAGGTTTCAAATGTAAAAGTGCTTAATTGTTTTACAACTGCCCTTTCTAGGCAAACATCTGAGAGATATGTATTTTTCACAGAGAAATGTTAAATTTTGTTAAGTTTCTGTTAGCCTGTGAAATGAAGGCAGGTGACAAAGAGTGATGTCATCCCAGCTAACTCATCAGTAATGTGTACTATTAATTTAAGAGCTATCTCAGAGAGTGAGTTAGAGTGAGTTTGGGTATTTTATATATTGTCCTGGATCTAGAAACATCCACTCATCACCAGCATTACATTTGCTTTGCTCTGTAAGTTATTTAGGGCATGGTATCTTTTAGATATAGATAGACATATAGTAAAGATGAGTTTAGATGTTTTCTGTATTTGTTTCAGACTGTCCTGCAATGTTGTTTTAAAATATTTCCTGTGATTCTGAACTCTGTAGTTACTATGTCATTTGAGTATTGTCTTGTTCTTTTATTATTTATTATTAAATATATGTAAACATTTTAATTGTCACTCATTTGTTTAGAGATATTTAAGCTCTGAGAGTACTTGCATATGCATTTGGTGACACTGCACAGGCCACTCTAATAGCCTGGTGCTTGGTCAAAGACTACCATTTGGGTAATAGTAATATTACACAATAGGATTGGTCACTCTTTGTAAGAGACTTATAGTAGCTGATAATTAAGGGTGGCTGGTGGCAGCTGGTACTACCTTATAGTCTGGGCAGAAGGCAGCATAGCTAGTAAACCTGTGCCAGCCTTTCCCAGGTGTGCTTGTGTGTTTGTATATCAATCAAATCTCAAAGTGCATGTGTGTCAGCTACTTCGGCAGGGACACGAAGCACTGGCTGAACAGAAATGGTACTGGAGGTCTCAGCTTGGTCTCTTGGCTGAGATCTTAATCCTATAGCTGTGCCAGTGAGAAGTCTTATTAGGGATCTGGAGAAAGAGGGAGAAACCAACCCCAAACTGACTGTGTTCTCTGTGTGCTCTTAAGGGAAATTACATTTTACTGCACGTGTCCTTGTCATCTTCCCAAAGCGTACATCCCTCAATGGTGCTAGTGGTGAGGATTGTGGCTCCTTCATTACTGGGCCAGTGCATCACATATTAATTTTTGGCAGCGGTGGGATATCCACATCATATATTAATTGGTTGACAGTGGTGAGTTAGCCACATCACATATTAATTGGCTTGTAGTGGTGTGGATATTGAATTCCTGTAGCCTGTGTACAGTGGTCCCTGAAGGTGTCTGAACTCTCAATCAGCCACACAGTGAACATTCATAGTTCATATCACAATTGAGAGCAGGCAAGCATGTCAGCAGAGGAGTATGGCAGGATGACAAGGAGGCGGTTGGCTGAGAAGTGCTAGGCTAAAGGACTGGTGCATGCCAACCTGACTAAAGCAGACATGATTGCAGCTTTAGTCACAGCTGCATCTCAAAATAACAACCAGGAGGGCAATCAGACTGACCTTGTAGGTGTACAACTCTCAGAAAAACGGATAGCTCAACCTTTCCACAGAGGAAATAAAAATCTATCTGGATTTAAAGAGACTTCAGCTAGAGACCAAACATTTGGAAATATAGGCAGCAGAGATACTGAGACATCTAGAGACTGAGGAAAATGTGAAACTGCAATGTCTGAAGGCTGGGGAAAATGAGAAACTGCGATGCCTGGAAGCTGAGGAGATAGATAGGCAGAGTCAACATGAAAAGAAGATTCTGACTCTTTGCCAGAGTCATGGAGGTAATGGGGAATGGAGTAACCGAACCCCAGAAGCAACAAAGGTCAGTTAATTTCTTCCACAATTTACAGTGAGGGATAATTTTGATAGTTTCATTCATATGTTTGAGAGGGTACTTAAACAATATAATGTTGACCAAGGGCTCTGGGCACGGTTCCTGACCCCCTTACTCCATGGGAAAACTGTAACTGTTATTTCCAAATTGTCTGATAATGGCTGCTTAAATTATAATGTTGTAAGGAACTATTTGCTAGAATGTGTTAAGTTAACACCTGAAGTTTGTAGGAAAAAGTTTCATGAGCATAGACTCATGGCAGATGAAAGTGTGTGTGAATATGTTGCTGAACTAAGCACTTATTTTCATAGATGGGTAAGTGGATGTCAGGTCACCACTCTTGAAGAACTGCTAGACCTTTTGGTGAGGGAACAAGCCCTTAGCACTTTGTCTGAGGACACAAGACTCTGGTTAGCTGATAGACAATGCACTACTGCAGATGAGTTTGGGAAGAAGGGAGACATATACTTAGCAAGCAGGTCATCACTGTGCAAGAAAGGGATACCCAGTGCTGCTCATGGGTCTAAAGAAACCCATGGTGGGCAGCCCAGACTGCCCTAATAGAGTTTGACAGTAGCATGGGAAGCCACTAGTCCAGGTACATGTCCAGGACCAAGGGTTAAATGTTTTAAATGCAACTAGTGGAGCGATGTAGCATATAGATGTCCATGGAGGCAAGTTGGGGCACAAAAGGTGGGACAGCCAGTAAGTGGGATTGACAAATGCCAACAGTATGTTGCATCGAGGCAACAAGGGTACCAAACTACCACAAGAGGTTATATCCTATCTAA
Source organism: Protopterus annectens (assembly GCF_019279795.1). Taxonomy (NCBI): domain Eukaryota; kingdom Metazoa; phylum Chordata; order Ceratodontiformes; family Protopteridae; genus Protopterus; species Protopterus annectens. Next base: position 203,193,042 of record NC_056730.1, read on the forward strand.
GTGGATGTGAAAGAGGCCATGGTTAAGAAAGACAAAGCCTCTGACCTAACCATTGTGAAGCCTGCAATGGTTATAGAGGACACTACTTGCTTGGGCAGTCTACGCCAGTCAGAGCATTAGGAGGGCCCTATTCCAAATACCTCATGGACCTGATTAACAAAGCTATAGGAAATCTCCAAACTCTAGACCCCACACAATTTGGCGTTGTGAAAGGGAGATCATGCCTGCTCAACCTGGTTGACTTCATTGAGTCAGTCACCATGGCTGTGGATGAAGGTAAGGCAGTGCATACAGCCTACCTTGATCTGGCCAAGGCCTTTGATACCATTCCTCACTCGGGAATTATTGATAAACTCATCAAGCTAGGCATCAACCCTTATATCACTAGGTGGGTTGCAAACTGGCTCACAGATAGAACACACAGTGTGAAAGTAGCAGTCTCCAAGTCAGACTGCCAACCAGTCAAGAGTGGAGTCCCACAGGGATCGGTCCTGGGTCCTCTCCTGTTCGGCATCCACTTCTCAGATGTCTAGGCCAATACAAAGGAACTCTGGCTGACCAAGTGCACAGATGACTGCAAGCCGGGAGACATTATTAACTCCCCAAGTGATGCAGACATCCTACAGAAAGACCTCACTGAGACAAATGACTGGTGTCAAAACCATGGCCTTAAGCTTAACGCCAAAAAATGCATCATCATCCCCTTTGGTAAAAACTCAGTTCCCACTAATTACCACATCAATGGGAGCCCACTGAACACTGAAGGCATTAGAAGAGATCTAGAGACACAGGTTGACAGCAACCTCTCCTTCGACCACCACATTGGCACTGTGGTCAAAAAGTCCTTCTATGTGGCACAGCTCATTACCAAGGATTCTACATCCAGGAAGAAAGAGGTCATCATCTCTCTCCTCTTCCCTCATTAGACCAATCATTGAGTATAATGCCCCATTTGGCATGCCCCTCACTAGACACCTGCAACAGCTGGAGAGGCCACAGAAGTACCTCATGAAGAGGATTGTAGACATTAAACACATATCCTGTGTGGACAGACTAAAAAGACTCCAGCTATTCCCTGTTTCATATCGCCTACTTAGAGGTGATCTCTGCTTGACTTACAAAGCCATGTCTGACCCAGCTCTGTTAGAAATTCTACATCTAAAGAAATCCCACTCCATCCACACCACGTGCTCCAGCGACCTCAACCTCATTACCATAATCAGCAGAACATGCTGGAGGGACAGGTTCCTCACCCAGAGACTGCCCATGCTTTGGAATAGACTTACCATACTTGACAAGCAGAGCACCATGCTGTCCCTCTTCAAGAGAAATCTTGATGAGTGGATGGGTAATAGAAAGTTCACCTCGGGGATCACTCCAGTAGCTCTACTTGGTAGAGGCACTGGGAACTAACTTTGGGCGGCACAATGCCAGGGCACTTCTATGGGCTAGACTTGTAAAGGTTTCATGGCCATTACCGTAGTACACACCTATGAACCTTTAGCTAGGGTTCACCTTGACTGGGACAGTGGAAAAGGAAGCAAGCAAGTAGGTGTGTTTGAGGATATCTCTGCAGATGTCCTGATAGGGATTGCTTTTGATAATGCAGTACCATGTGTGCAGGCAGTTACACCCAGTCAGCCATGGAGACAAGCATGTGGGTCTGGTACCCTGGGGGAGACCCAGACAGATTACACACTTGCAGCCAGGACTGGTGAGGTGGTTACTTTACTGAGGGAACTACCCTATAGCAGTGAGACTGAAGGTGAGCCACAGCTGCTTGTAAGTTCTGATGTTCCCCTAGATAAAGTGACTGCAAGGGCAGAGGTGAGGAGTAGCAATACCCAGGCTGACATTGAGGCACCACTGTCAGAGGATGCCAGACTTCCTGTGGAAGAGGAGCTGGGAAGAGATACAAAGACAGAGTTGAGACAGTGTCAGCTCTCAGACCCTACATTACAAGGCCTGAGGGAGGTACCTAGTGAGGCACGTGATTCTCAAGGGATTGGGGAATTTGTATACTGGGATAAAGGGTTACTGTACAGAGAGTGGACCCCTGAGGGAGGGCTAGAGGGTGAGAAAATACAGCAGTTGGTAGTGTCCAGAGCCTACCATTTGACACTTCTAGCAATAGCTCATGATATTCTCTTTGCAGCTCATATGGACATAAAGCATACAAAGAGATGTATTATGCAGAACTTCTATTGGTCTGGGATTTCCAGAGATGTAACAAGGTACTGCAGGATTTGTGAGCAGTGCCAAAAGGTAGGCAAGGCAGGAGACAAGGTGAAAGCTCCTTTGATGCCTTTGCCTGTGATTGAGGAGCTATTTCAGAGGGTAGCTATGGATATTGTGGGTCCTCTGAGTACCCCAAGTTCCACAAGGAAAAGGTATATCCTAGTGGTAGGAGATTATGCTACCAGATACCCTGAGGCAGTGACTCTGTCCTCCATTGAGGCAAAAAAGTTGGAAAAGGCTTTGTTAGAGATTTTCAGCAGGGTGGGTTTCCCAAAAGGAATACTGACTGACAGAGGTGCCAATTTCATGTTAGACCCTCTGGCTTGTCTGTGGAAGTACTGTAGGGTGAATAACCTAAAGACCACCCTACCATCCCCAGACTAATGGTCTTGTTGAAAAATTAAACTCTACACTCAAGACAATGCTACAGGCATTTGCAGACCAGTTTAAGAGGGACTGGGATAAATATTTGCCCTATCTGTTGTTCGCTTACAGAGAAGTTATGGAGGAATTCAAAGGTTTTTCTCCCTTTGAGTTGCTGTATGGGCATAGGGTGAGGGGACCTCTACATTAATTTGAGATGAGTGGGAGGGTGAGTCTGAATCCACAAGGAGTCTGTTGTGGCATACATCCTAAACCTCAGGACAAGGCTCAGAGAACTCATGGGCTTGGCCCAGGAAAACCTGGCAGAAGCCCAATAGCAGAAAAAGGTCTGGTATGATAGGATTGCTTGATCTAGAGAGTATGCTGTAGGGCAACAGGTAATGGTTCTCATTCTTGTCAGACATAACAAGCTGCAAGCAGATTGGGAGGGACCCTACAAGGTGGTAAGGAAGGTCAGTGATGTTAACTATATGGTAGAACTGCTAGGCAGGAGGCAGGGGCACAAATTGTACTATGTTAACATGATGAAAACTTACCATGATAGGGATGCCCTTGTGCTGAGCATTTGCAGTACAAGGCAGGAGGGGTCTGAGGGGGATCTATGGGTACAGGGAACCAGCTAAGAAAATCCCAAATTACTATGGTGGAGCCTAGGATTGCAGGCATATGAAGGCACAGTGCAGCAATGTACTGGGGTCATCAAGGCCACGGCAGCTGAAATCTCAAGACAGGGAATGGTCTAAGGTATTCTCAGATAGGCTCAACCCTCTCAAGCAACGTTTCTCAAGGGTCACTTGAAAAACTAGCGTGAGTTTTCAGGGGCGGAGTGTGACAAATTGAAATGCTGCCAGCCCAGCTAGCTGGAATTTTGTAAATAAAAATGTTATTTGTGAATATTAATATGATTCATATGCTTATCCTACAAATGTAAGAGAATGTTATGTTATGTATTGAGCTTCAAGAATGTGACCACAGTGTACTCAACTGGAAAAGAACAAAAATGTATATAAACTATATACTTGTACAAATGCATGTCTTAATAGTAGAAGCTAGAACATATAGAGTTAACTTGCAAAACCTCAAGAAAATAAGTAGAAATTGTTTTATGATTCTGTTATCTCTGATTCAGCTCAGAGCAGACACAATGTCTAGAGCTAGGGGTTTTCCTATTGTCCTGAAACAGAAATAATTACCAGATTTTAAACGTAAAAGTGCTTAATTGTTTTACATCTTCCAGTTCTAGGCAAACATCTGAGAGATATGTATTTCTCACAGAGAAATGTTAAATTTTGTTAAGTTTCTGTTAGCCTGGGAACTGAAGGCAGGTGACAAAGAGTGATGTCATCCCAGCTAATATTATTAATTTAAGAACTATCTCAAAGTGAGTCTGAACATTTTGTATATTGTGTTTGATCTAGAAACAGCCACTCTTCATCAGCACTACATTTACCTTGCTCTGTAAATATGTTATTTAGGGCATAGTATATTTTCAATATAGATTGGAATATAGTCAACTTGAGTTTAGATGTTTTCTGTATTTATTTAAGACTGTCCTGCAATGTTGTTTTAAAATATTTCCTGTGATTCTGAACTCTGTAGTTACTGTGTTGTTTGAGTATTGTCTTTTTCTTTTATTATTTATTATTAAATATATTTAAACCTTTTAATAGTGGCTGGTTTGTTTAGAGATATTTAAGCTCTGAGAGTACAGGCATATGTATTTGGTGACACTGTACAGGCCACTCTAATAGTCTGGCGCTTGGTCAAAGACTACCATTTGGATAATAGTAACATTACACAGTAGGATTGGTCACCCTTTGTAAGGACCTTATAGTAGTTGATAAGTAAGTGTGGCTGGTGGCAGCAGGTACTACCTTATAGTCTGGGCAGAAGGCGGCATAGCTAGTAAACCTGTGCCAGCCTTTCCCAGGTATGTGTGTGTTTTTGCATATCAATCAAATCTCAAAGTGTGCGTGTGTCAGCTTCTTGGGCAGGGACACAAAGCACTGGCTGGACAGAGAGGGTGCTGTAGGTCTTAGCCTGGCCACTTGATTGAGATCTTAACCCTATAGCTGTGTCAGTTGGGAGTCTTATTGGGGATCTGGAGAAAGAGGGAGAAACCAGTCCCAGACTGACTGTGTTATCTGTGTGTTCTTAAGGGAAATTTCACTTTACTGTTTGTGTACTTGTCATCCTCTCAATGTGTACATCCCTCACTGGTGTTGGTCATGAGGATCGAGGCTCCTTAATTATTGGTCCATTTCAGGGGCATCAACCAAGCCCTGGATCCACACAAGTTACATTGTGGGATAGATTCTACTAAACTCAACTGGTGGCTTTCTTTGAAAGAGGCAGAGAGGCACTGAATTAATTCAGCTCTGTGCAGAATGCCTAACTGGATTTGTCCTAGGCCTTTGACACAGCTCCTTGCTATGTCAATATAGAAAAACTGTCACAGTTTTTATAAATCCATACATAACTCATCACATAGCAAATTTCCTTGCAGAATGAACATACACTATGTCGGGACCCTACACATTACTATCAAGGCTGGTGGCACACTTTCCTCTAAAATAATTTTCACCAGTGGCACCATATGGGGTTATTCTATGGCATCTTCCTTGGTGGTGTCAAATGGGACATCAAGGGGCCTATTTGTGACTGAGTTTTCTGATGATTGCAGATGTGGAGCTGTTACATCCTCAACCAAAGACAGACACGTTCTTCAAATGAATCTCTCTCTCTCACTTTCTGTCTTTATTTCACTATCTCATAGCGGTAGGACCATACATTAATATTAATTGTAGAGAATTCATAATATTACTCATTGAGAAATATGAGAAGTTCTGCCCCTGTTACATAAATGAACCCTTCCAAAACTAGATACATTTGTTAGAAATCTGGACAAGTGAAAATACAACAAACTCTCCTTGGACCATCATAAACTGATTATCAAAGGAAATCTTTTTACCTAGCCAAGCTAATTATTAAAGCATTATCTGTCAGGTCAAAAGAATCATTGTTCCTCATTGTCCTCATTATTTGTCCTTCATTAGGCCCATGCATGAATAAAATGTTGACTTTTGTATTTATCTATTCAAAGATGTCACTCAACTAGAAAAGCTTCATTTCCTGACAAAATCTCACTCCCCAAGTCACAAAAAGTTATTAAAAGGTCTATCCCTCTACTCTATCTCTTAACGACTATTGTGTGATGGCTTTTGCCTGGTCTACAAGACTGCAAATGACCCTGTCCTGTGCAGTCACTTACACAGGCCCTGTATGGACCTGAATCTAATGAAAAACAGAAGTAGAGCATGTTGTGTCATTGGCATCTCTCCTGTAGTATATTCCACCCATAGAATAAGATTCTTGTCCATGTCAAACAGAGCAGCTTCCTAACTTTCTTCAGAAATAACCTCAATGAGTGGATATGGATCTATAAATTCAATCCTGGTCTCAGTCTCCATCCATTATAGATAAGAGCAACAAGTAATTAGAACTCCAATGGCTAGGTTGCCAAGATGCCACTGGACCAATTGCTTAGTATCTATCTATGAACCTATATGCCTAGAAATTAGAGTATTACTTCAGTTATAATTAATTTGGTGTTTTCTTAATCTTAGGATATAATCAGTCTTTCAGCTCTATCCTGCAATGGAAACGTCAAGATTTTTTTTTAAAGTCACAGCACTCATAAACAGTTCTGAATAGTTTATTCTTATATACAGCCATATGGCTGGATACCTCTCAGCTGTCCAGATATTCCCAGAATGTCCAGATTTTTGCCTCATGTTTTTGATCTGTTCCTTATAAAATCTTTGGTTTTCAGATCAATCATAGAGGATGGAAATCACTAAATAATGACAAACATTTGAATTTCAGACATCACATCCATCAGAAAATATATGTAACGCAGAACCATTATTCTGTCAACGTTCTCTGTTTGTAAGAGCAATAATTAAAAAGTCCCTATTTTTGGGAGGTTTGCCCCCCATTATTTTTGACTTTGCCCAGAATTCATGTGCTAAGAGGTTGAGAAGTACAGATGGTTGTATTATTAGTAGAAATTCACTGTCATTGTTCAAAGAAGAATAAATGACATTTTATCAATAAATATTTTAATTATAGTTGTTTAAATTTAAGCCTATACATTGTGAAATTAATAAATGGTGGTAATGATATTAAAGACGAGTGATGACTTACTGGTGTCAAAGGTGACATCAAGGGGTCCATTTGTAAATGAGTTTTCTGATGACTGCAGTTGCTTAACTTATTTAACTTGTGTCTGTTATAACGTGTTTTGTTTTAGTATGTAGAGCTTTTCTCCCCAGGCCTCCTCTGAAAATGGGTGCACACCTAGTAGAACTTTCCCAGTAAACAAATGTCAAACAAATTAATAAATAAATGACACTGAAAATCATATCATAAAGAAGCTAAATTTATCAACTAGATGTCATGAAAGCAAAAATTATGAGTGTAAAATACACTTACAATTGCAAAAAAAAAAAAATCAATTGGAATTGAGAAACATGCATTACAGGGCTGGGTAACAGCCAACAAGAGCAACCTCAGTAGTGTAATGTGGCCATTCGCTAATTATTAACAAAATAGGAGGCAACGACACAATGATCACAATTCAAGCAAGTGGCATTGCCAGAGAGTAGAGATGTGGGCCATTGCTTTGATTTGCAAATAGCAGTAGTGTGCGTGTTCCATGTACATGACTACATGTGTCCATATATGCAATATTAAGCCGCTATGAGAACTGATTATGGTCATAATAAATACCTCTCAGAAAAATCCCTACCAATTTTGTTTATGTAAGTGGAGAGGAACTGGAAACATAAGACAGACAGAAAGCGGGATGAACAAGCAGAGGAACTTGCAAAAAGAAACAGGAAAGGAACAAGTGGTTGGGGTTAGAGGAAATGATGTTTTTTGGGAGATATGTGTCATTTTATTTTATTTCAAAATGGTAGAGGGGAAGGATTTAAGTGGAAAGTGGGGGAAAGAAAGAGGATATTGGGATGGTAGCAAGGGCAGAAAAATGAATACAAATTACATAACACATACAAAGACCAACAGGAAGATACTGACACAAATGAGAAAGACAAAATAGTCAGACAGACAAAGGGAAGACATTTCATGACTGGGAAGACTAGACCACAAACAGGAAAGGGAAATGGAACATAAAGGTGGGGAACACCATGATAAGCAATGGATTGTGATGGTGGCACTCTTTCATGCTGCTGCTGAGGGCTGTACCTAACCAGAAGTCAGTCCCATCCATGATTGCTATCCCCTTTGGGTCCTGCCTCTTTTGGCAAACTTAGCAGTACCATCAGCAGTGCAACTCTGCTTGTCAAACAAAGATGTTCCCTTGGGAGTCATTGGACCACCAGTACAATCTTCATCTCCTCCTGCTGAGTAACATACTGCTATCAACTCATGGTGTTCCCCAGAGGACATTCAACAATGCCCTTGGAGTGGCACCACCAGAAGCCTCCGAGGAACACTCCAGGTCATCTCTTACTGGATGATCTGTGCAACTAAATGGAGCAGCAGGAGGAGAACCATCACTAGACAGTAGGGCAGGATGAGAGTATGTGGGCCACTGCCACCTCAGAGGGATAGCTATGATTGACTCTGCATAAAATAGTAAAAGAAAGTGAAAGACATAAAACAGAAACATTTAACTAATATTTAAGGGAGGAACAGAAATAAAGACAGAGGAGCAAAAACAAAATTCCATTACTATCAAGCCCATGTTTCCCTATCAGCCTTACCACCAGGTCTTAATAGTTTCATTTCCATAAAACCGATTTTGGAAAATAGAAGATTATGATATCTAGGCTTGTATAGATTCTATATCATGACCATTGATTAATACAGGTTATAATTATACTTGATATCAGCAATCTAGTCATTTGTTCATTTTTGCCTGCATTTGCTATTGTGTCTCCATTTAGCATAAGTATACTTTTTGAGATAGTTATTTGTTATTATACATTGTTCTTTTTTCAGTTTATTTTTTGTTTTCATCTCACTCTTTGCTTTTTAACATAGGTTTTTACATATATATTTTTCATGCACTATGGATTTCATTTTACCACTTGTTATTGTTTCAGTTGAGTTATTTATTACTATATTAGATATTTTACATAACATGTAGTAATATGTGAAACATGTTTATTTGTTTTAGTGCTGGAACTTTTTATTCATTTATTCACAATATAGCTCTCTGTTTTTTCATTTAGCTTTGCTACAGCAATTTTTATGGCAACAGGATTCTTGTCTAAATTTTGTAATACCATCTTGTTTGGTTTAAAGCTTGATTGAATAATAGATGCTAAATTGTATAATTTTCCCGCCCTCTGGGGTATATAAACTCATTACTTTTATATGGTTATTTATCTGAAGAAGCATAGAGGTTTCTACGCGAAAGCGCTCATTTCTCCTTCTTTGTGAATAAAGATTTTTATGGATAATATTTGAATTAACTGTTCATTTTCATCGCGGAGAGACTACCCGTTTTTGTGTTCATCATAACTGCAAAACTACTGAAGATACTTCTGGCTTGGAATACTACAGAATCTGCTTCAATTATAAGCAGTTAGGAATAAGACCATGTATATTACTTATGCTCCTGGTGAGTATGGGAAAATTCATTGCAGATAGTATGCTGGTAAACATCACAGCCCATGAAAGGTGTGATGGGACAACCCTACTTCTGTGCCATATGGGAAAGGGGCAAGGAAAGGCTCAAAAGACATGGCCACCTTTTAAATTAGCATGCCATGGATATGCTAAAGTGTCGTCAACATGGGACTTATGTGGAGAAGTACATGCCAAATATGGGGAAGTGTAATTGTTCTTCTTTGCAGGAAAGCCAGGGATGTAGCAGTGGACACAGCATAGTAGGGCTATATCATTAGATGTGTGGCAAAGCATAGCAGGTAGAATGATAATAACAGCAAGTCATGGCTTTAGCAGTACACACAGCATGGCATGGCTATATCATTAGCTGTGTGGTAGAGCATATGGTTGGAGTGATAATAAGGGCAGGTCAAGGCTGTAGCAGTGCACCCAGCATGGTAGGGCTATATCATTAGCTGTGTGGCAGAGCATAGCAGATAGAGTGATAATAAGGGCAGGCCATGCTAGACATATGATCTCTACCCTTAAAGAATGGTCACCACTAATAGGCTATGTTGTTGGGTCAGGGCATTTTCCAACAACAACCATGCAGGTGTACCTAGAGGTATATATTGATGCAGGCAGTGGCTGTTCAAAGTATCCAGAACATAATCATAATTCTACTATGACATCTATATACAGCTACAGTTTTACAGTTAAATATTTATCACAGCTTGCAGAGAGACACCTTATACACCTTTGAAAGAGGAATTGGTTCCCCTCAGTCTGCTTAGGAGCTGAAAAACAATACAGAAAAGTGAATCAAAAGAAACTGCTCAAGGCTGGAAAATACAAAACCACAGACTAGTAAATTCCACTTTATTCAACGCTTTCCTAAAAAACTTCTTCAGAACCAAACGAAATGTTACATCAAACATTCACTTAAATACTGAACACAACTAAAATCAATTAATCAATTGCATAGCGTAAAATCATAATTAAAGAGCCCTTTACAAAAAACAAACTCTTCATTCATCATTATGCACTATAGAATGGGCATAATTGAATACATTACAATAACAAACATTATAAAACATATGCTTCACGATCTTTTACGAAACATTTAATATTAATGGCTTCATTTAACCCAGGAAAATGATCTGCCTGTAATTTAATTTGCATTCTAGTTTCTCTTTGAGCCAAAAAATTCCTGTAATCAGGTTCACAGTGTTCCAGGATAGAAAACAATTTTTTTTTAAAACCAATACATTCAACACTATGTCTATAAAATATTTGTTTTTTGTCCTTTTTTCTAATATTATACATATGCTCCTTCATTCTAACATTTAATTTTCTAGTAGTCATACCAATATAAAATGATGAGCATTTGTCACACACTGCAATATAAACAACTCATTTTGTTTTACAACAGAAATTACCAGGGACCCCTATAGTGTTAGGTATGTGAGGAAGTTGAATATAAGGACCTTCTAAAATAAACCTACAAACAGAACAATCATGACATTTGTGCATACCCCTATTAATGTGCCCCTTCTTGATGCTACATATGCTTCTATCTCTCCCCTTTTCAAATGCTCCTTTCAAACTACATTCATTCCTATAAACAAACTTTGGTTTCCCCTTAATAGCTACCATTAAATCAGCCTTTCCTTTGGGGGAGAGATAGAAGCATATGTAGCATTAAGAAGGGGCACATTAATAGGGGGATTGCACAAATGTCATGATTGTTCTGTTTGTAGGTTTATTTTAGAAGGTCCTTATATTCAACTTCCTCACATACCTAACACTATAGGGGTCCCTGGTAATTTCTGTTGTAAAACAAAAGGAGTTGTTTATATTGCAGTGTGTGACAAATGCTCATCATTTTATATTGGTATGACTACTAGAAAATTAAATGTTAGAATGAAGGAGCATATGTATAATATTAGAAAAAAGGACAAAAAACAAATATTTTATAGACATAGTGTTGAATGTATTGGTTTTAAAAAAAAATGTTTTCTATCCTGGAACACTGTGAACCTGATTACAGGGGGGGTGATTACAGGAATTTTTTGGCTCAAAGAGAAACTAGAATGCAAATTAAATTACAGGCAGATCATTTTCCTGGGTTAAATGAAGCCATTAATATTAAATGTTTCGTAAAAGATCGTGAAGCATATGTTTTATAATGTTTGTTATTGTAATGTATTCAATTATGCCCATTCTATAGTGCATAATGATGAATGAAGAGTTTGCTTTTTGTAAAGGGCTCTTTAATTATGATTTTACACTATGCAATTGATTAATTGATTTTAATTGTGTGCAGTATTTAAGTGAATGTTTGCTGTAACATTTCTTTTGGTTCTGAAGAAGTCTTTTACGAAAGCTTGAATAGAGTGGAAGTTACGCTAGTCTGTGGTTTCGGATTTTCCAGCCGTGGACAGTTTCTTTTGATTTATTTTTTGTCCAGCTGCTTTGTCGACTTTTGATTTTTGTTAGTACAGAAAAGTGGTCCTATAGTTATGCATTAAATTACACTAAAATACACCTGTTACACATGCTTACTGCATAACTCCAGATCCCTGTATCTAACCTCTTCTTCTTCTGAATAATGAAGAAGCTCTTGGTAGCACCTCTTGACATCACTGTAGTGATGCTTGCAATGCTCACCAGATCAAGTGATACCAGTAGCAGCAGTCACCACTCTACCAAGGCTTTGTCATGCACTGGCCTTATACTGCAGACTATATGAGGTCTCAAGAAGTCGGGTCTATATCACAAAGTCGAAATTACGTAACTTTGAACACGTAATAGTCGAACCATTATGTTCGAAGTTACATAACTTTGACCACCTAAAAAAAGAAAAGCACAACGGACAACAAAATAAACTGTTGTAAGCAAGGGGGCAAGCCCCCCTGCACTCCCCTGCTACTTAAATATACCGACTCCGAGACTGCACCACATTGAAGTGAATGTAAACCTCCGCCTATGGAGATTTCCATTCACATGCTCGAACTTTTACAAATTTGAACATACGGTCTTGATGATATGTGGTTCGAACTTTTAAAAGTTCGATGACATGATAGGAACCCCAAGAAGTCACACACACAGTAGTCTTTGTACACTAAATAAAGCAATATTCTGAGAATCATGTAGAAATCACACAGAATATAGTTGTCCTTAAAGCTTCTGTTCCCTAAGAATCTCACCCATATATTTAATGCTATATTATGTTTTTCTGCTTTTAACTATATTTTTGGTACATGAAGGTACATGCACACATAATGAGTGCTATTCTTTATAGCACTATCTTGGATCCCTGCTGTACACACTGCTTTCAAAAGCCATAGCCACCTCACAGGTCACAGTCCAGAGAGACATGGTAGCTCATTTGCATTGACCCTTGTTGCTGCTGCCAGCAAGTTGTATCTGGTATCAGGCACCTAGCAAGCATGACATGCCTCATTGTCTTCATCTGGCAATGCATACACTTATGGTGGGGCATAATGATGCTTGAGTGGTTTAAACATGATGACATGAGTTTGTGTAGCCCTGCAGTACCTATATTAACTTCTAATGCTTCTTCTTAGAACCCCTGTGGGTCATGGAAGTAAACTACATAGATTTGTGTGCTCTTGGGGGTAAATAACCCATCCATCTACAATGAGTATGAGAAGGGAAGCAGGGTCCAGTCTACTGGTGGTCAGCAATGCCATGGATCTTGCTCCACACCTGAGTTGAATTGTGATCACACATTGTAGGCATACCCATTCTCATGGGCATCCAGTTCTCTTCCACTTCTGCTGGGGAAGTCTACAATCCTGAGATTATCAAGATCCCATAGCATTACAAACTCTACACCTTCTACCAGTGCTGTGGGTGATGTAGGATGATATGGGCATAAACAAGGAGGGGGAGCATGTCAAGAATTCACACACAGCACAGACAATTGTTCACACTCATGTATCAATTCATCTGCTCTCACTGGGGATTGTGCCACTAACGTTCCTTGTAAGTGTGCTCCCATGTACTGGGACATGCACAGTTGGAGAAGATATCTGCTGAGTATGCACTGGATCTTTTCCAGAGATGCATGCATGGTACAGAACCTTCATAAGGAACTATATCCACACAGAAAACCATACACACTTCAGCCCCAACCACCTCTTCTGAAGTACATCACACTGGAAGCCAGTCTTTCAGATTCACCTCACTCACCAGGGCATGACACATGCACTTATCTTCATGAGTAGTCCTCCCCACAATGTCCATTGCCAACACCCATCAGTGTGCCCATCCCTACCTGTGCATGTAATAACTGTGCCCTTCTGTATGCTCGGGCTCACTTTGCTCCTCTACCAACACCCATTCCCACCCACCATATAATTTCCTTTATACTTATCCATCTGGCACACCCATAGCCTTACACCACGCCCCTTCCTGACTTTCCAGAACCATCTGCATGTTTCCCCTCCCCTTTCCTCATTCTAACTAGCTACACTAGCATATCTACTGATTCTAACTTTTCTCACTCTCACTATCTCCCCCTACTGGTTCCAACCTAAATCCTTCTCAAGTTCCTTACTAGTTAAAAAAATCTTCCTTACACACTGCTACTGAAGAGAAAAAAACAACCAATTCCTCTCAACATGACTATCTCACCTTATTCCTTTCTCAGCCTGCCCCCATTACTTCTCTCATTATTGACCACCATTCATCCTTATTTAACTCCCGTCTACAATAGCCCTACTAATTCTGAAGGCTTTATCTTCTCTTATCCACAGCAATCTGTTAACATCACTTCATCTATCCTCCCTCTAAATACTCCTCTTCCCAGAATCAGAATTCCTTCCTCCTGCACCATCCCTTCTAAAACTAAAATAAAATATCTCTGCAGCTATCTATATAAGCATAAGCTTCACTGTCTCCCTGAAACCCTACTTATATCTGGTAACATTCATCCTAACCCAAGACCTACCGCAGCCTCACCTTCAAATAATTCTCTCCATTTCAACCAACATGCCCCTACCCTGCCCAAAAAAACACATCTCATTTTACTCAACGAATATTAGAAATATACTTAATAAAATTAGTGAATTCCATGCTTGGGTGGCCAGCCTTAACCCTGATGTAATCACTCTAACAGAAACATGGCTGAAACCACATGTCCCAGATAGAGATATTCTTCCACCAGGGTATAATATACTTTGCCTTGATTGCCAGAAGAAAAAAGGGGGTAGAGTTGCCATCATCTACTCTAACCATCTAACCCTCACTTGTCTTAAGGAAACAATTCCAGCCAAAACACTGGCGTCTAACTTCAAATTTAATAACTTCTCTACCATCACTGTAGCAGCCATCTAGGAGATAATATTCCCCTGCTTGGAAACTGTCTTTCTTATCTAATTGAACACTATTCAAATTAAATAATTCTCCTTGGTGATGTAAATATAAATTGGCTAGCTCTCAATGACCCTAACTCTTCATCTTGCATTAACCTACACGGCTTTACACAATTAATATCTGAACCTACCCACTAAAATTAACTCACAAATCCCTAGCACTCTAATTGACTGGATACTAGTATCTGACTCTACCTCATATTATAACCCAGAAATCCTACCAAATTCCCTTAGTGATCACTGTCCAATAAAAGTTACTAGATTCACTCCTTCACCACATCACACAGATGCATAACTTGTTATAAGCTATCCAACTTCTCCCTTGAAACCTTCAAGACTCTTTTCTCTGGAATTAACTGGAGTCACCTAAATGATCTTACTCTGGATGAAGCTGTCCAATCATTTAACTCTATCTTTCTTAATATGCTAAACTCACTTGCACCTCTTTGTACACTTAGAATAAAATCTAAAATATTCCCATAGCTCTCTATGGCAACCTGCACCCTAATGAGAAACAGGGACAGGTTGTGGATAACCTGGATGAGAAATAAACTCCCTTCTGACTTGCAAAAGTACAAAGAACTCAGAAACCTGACAAAAAGCACATTGATAAAGATAAAAAGGAATTCTACCATAACCCTCCCATAGCACTAAATCTAACCCCAATACATTCTGGATCTCTGTGAACCAAATACTGCATCCTGAAAACCCTTCCTCCCCTAATCCCTACCCAAATAGGACATCTGAAGAAAACTGCCACAATCTTTAACACCTTCTTTATTGGCGCTGTATCAAAAAATGATTGACACAAACCCTCCCCCAACTAATGTTTCAAATCCCTCTGCCCCATCCCTAGTTCCAACTCCTCCAAACCCTTTTCTCTTCAACCTGAATCTACTACTTATATCAAACAACTACTCTCCAAATTAAAACCTTGCTCTACTTCTGCTGATAATATTCCTTCCTACTTTCTCCAGCTAGCGGCCGATACTCTTGCCATTCCTGTATTCATCTTGATCAACCACTCTATCTCTGAGTCTAAAGTTCCATCTGTCTGGAAAAAGAATTTTACAATACCTATCCATAAAGGAGGTAACTCCCAAGAAATCTCTAATTTTAGACCTATAGCCATTCTGTCACCCCTCTCTAAACTACTTGAAAAATGCATACACAAGCAAACTCTGCAATACCTAGTACAGGAAAACCTACTTACTCCTAATCAGCATGGTTTCCACCCAAAACACAGTACATACACGGTCCTTATCTCCTTTACACACACTATTTCCCAGGCTCGTGATAACAACAAACTTGTCTCCTGTTTATTTCTAGACCTTTCTAAAGCTTTCGATACCATCTCACACTCTCTACATCTGGCTAAACTGACTAATCTGAACTTCTCTCCTGCTACTGTCACATGGTTTTCTACCTATCTCTCCGATCGACTACAATGAATAAAATGGCTCTCTTCACTCTCCCCCTCCCTCCCTTTAAAAATGGGCATTTCTCCAAGAATCTATTTTTGGATCATTTACTATTTAATATTTTCACCAATCTACTCTATACTTCTTGCTCTCAGTCATTTCTTGTACAATATGCAGAATGTTCTACTGTGATCATTATCTCTGACTCTCCCTCTAGTCTCATCTCTACTACTCAGGCTGCCTTTACATCAGTGGAAACCCGGCTCACCAATAATCAACTAATTTTGAAATCTAAAAAAAAAAAAAAAACTCTTACTCTTCCTTCCAAAAACTCTTAACCATCTCAGATCTTCTTTCACTATACTGTCTGTCAATAACACTCCAATAGTAGCTGAATCTAGCACTAAACTCTTAGGCATCAGCATAGATAATCAAGTTAAATTTGACTTGCACCTCAACAACTGTGTCAAGAAGACGCATCAGAAACTAGGCCTTCTATACAGAAACAGAAAGTTTCTCACTCCCAATGCTAAAGTAACCCTCTCTCATACTTACCTCCTACCCAGTCTATTACATGGCTCTCAAATACTCACTAACCTTAATGCCACACTCCTAGCAAAACTTAACTCAATCTGTAACACAGTAGCCAGATTCTCTGCCCAACATACTTAGAAAACCCATCACTGTATCTCACTTAAACTGGCTGGAACTACCTAACTTGCTTCTTCTCTCTCAGCTTCAGAGTATACAGTCTATACTATACAAACCTCTCTATTGTCATAACATATCCTCCTTTATATCCCACTATTCTCCAAGTAGATCAATTCGCAGCTCAGACCAAGACCTACTATTTATCTATAAACCTAGGACTAATAATGGATGTGATCTTTATAGCTACCATCTTACCATTGCTTGGAACAAGCTTCCACTACAAATTCAACTACTAAATCAACCATCACAATTCAAAGCAGCTGCTAAAGGACACTTAAAAACTCTCTGGTCCTGCTTCTGTACTCACCCACAATAAACTGCCCACCCCATCCTTAAACTGCTCACTAACTGACCACTAATGTTAACTCTTATCTTCTACACTTTTACAGTTTTTATCACTTCTCCCCATGGACTTGTCTACCCCCTCTTTCAAACCATGATTTCCTAAGCCCCAGCTTAACTTTTTCTCTTCCTATCCCCACCAAACAGTTAACAGAAATTAACTAATGCTCATATTATAGCAATACTTCAGTGACTATACTGTATGAATATGTCTTATCCGCAGCCTGATTTTAATGATGACTTGTAAATATTTGTATTCTTGACATTAATATTGTTAATACTTGTCAAATAATTGACTCTGTCATCCTTTTTTTGGAATACTCAATTCTGTAATTTTTTTCTGTTGTATTGTGTAATGTTTTGGAGCTTTTCTCCCTGGGCCTCCACTGTAAAATGACTATTTCAGCTCAGTCAGACTTTTCCTGGTCAACAAATGTAAAATAAAATAAAATAAATAAATAAGTCAGTCTCCTCCCTAATTACTGCCATAATCTACCTTTCTACCCCTCACACTCCCTCCCCAAGCCTGCTACACTTTCCTACCTCAGACTTAAATAATGTGTTCAGGTACGTAAGACAGTGGTTTGCACTCAGTCATATTTGAATCTGAGCATGAGGGGCAGTGTACATGAGTGACAAGATGCTCGAATCCCTAACTTTAAGAAAGTGGTGTTTGAATGCATGGAATGGGAGTGCTTGTAGTAGAATAATTTAATTGTTTTATCAGCCATATCAATTTTGGAAGTAAACAAAGAACTAAAACAAAAATGAGACATGTTGTTCCATAACTGGCTAGTTAACTTCAGGATGTATTACAAGTTGGGATCGTCGCTAGCCATTTTCATTACTGAGCCTAATGACTTATGTAGCTGTCTTTCCGTAAAGTTTTATTTCACTTGTGTGGCTTCAAATATGGAAGATTAAAGAGTAGGTGCTCAAGACGTACTATCATGTCAGTTGATTTAATGGAGCTATGCAAAATGTTTATTTTGTTATAAATCATTTATACTGTGTTGCTTGGGCTCTCAAGGGATTCTGACTCATATTGTCCGTTTCTTTTACGTTGATTTCACAGAGTCTGTAATTTTCCTTTTGGGCCCTGCTAATGTGATTTAAATGTTGACATTACCAGACACTGTAGTGCTTAACAAAAGAAAATACAATTTAATGTAACTGTTACATATTGTATAGCTATGAAGAAAATATACCCCACACTGTTTCAAGGATAATTCAGTACATGCTACATGAATTTGAAAAATATTTAATTGTATACCTTCCCTTACTTACAAGGCCTAATTAAAAAAGGCAAAACAAGGTAACTAATGATGTCTAACTGCAGTGGATGATAAGGGAAGACTTAAATGTATCAAAGGTATCAGATATGACAAAGTAACGGAACAGCAAAAAAGGGAAAATAACAGGATGTTCATTTTACAGCATTTCATAATGTTTTTGCAACACATCAGAAAATCCTGGAAAAGACTGTTAGACCCATATCTGTGAGATATCAAACCTGACCCTGCTCAGGGGAAAAATACCCAAACAAAACAAATTCAGTTTTAAAATAAAATGAATAACACTATTAAAATTGCAGTTGTCTCTGTAACTAATACACTGAGTATGAAAAAGAATATCAGACATATGATATTAAAAAAAAGATTTTGGCAACTGGTGGTGGAAGGTTGCATTTTAAACAGCACTATTATCAAATCTTAGCACAGTCCAGCCTGGTCTAGTGTCACACCCCAAAACTTCACCAAAAATGATGTTACAGTACAAAAAAAGATTGACTTCAGTAATTGGCTTAGTTTTTGGTGTCTTTCCAGGGGGATGCAATATTTATCAGCATGAGAGGACATGGTTAACAAACCACATTACTTTTCAAAGAATGGCCTGCACCTGTCTTCCCTAGACTTCTGAATGTTGTCTAAAACTTTATTCTCCCCCTTAGAGCCATTTTTAGGCAATGCCAAATTAACAGACCTACAGCTGTTACTGCTCAATGCTAGGAGCCTAAACAAGAAACCTCAAACTGAACAATGTCTCCTCACTCTGAAGAATATAGACATTTGTGCCATTACCGAGACATGGTTTAAATCCACAGAACATAATCCAGTAGTGCAAGGCTTCAGTGCCTCCCACATATTTAGGCCATCAACTGCACAGACAAGGACAAAAGGAGGAGTGTCAGTGTACATTAGCAACAAGTATTACTGTAGATTAGTTAAAAAGGACAATGATCTGGGGTTTATCCAAGTGCAAATCACCACAGACAAAGTCCGATACCAAATTCTAGCATGCTATAGGGGACCCTATATGTCCCAAGAATCCCATAGCTCATACCTAGACCTTCCTGGAGACACTTTCCATTAACCCAGATACCCAATTCAAGAGAAACTCTAACTACCCCGCTATAGACTGAGAAACGTACACTGCGTCATACTTGCAGATACAATTCCTGTACTTTATTAACACAAATACTCTTGACCAAATAGTGCACACACCCACCAGAGGTTAAAAACATAGTGGATGTGGTACTCCCAAGTATGTGAGAGTGGTGACCCCTCCCCCATGTCATATCCTAACTGGCAAGGTTAGACCAGAAAGCTATCTTCTTTGAAATAAAAATCAGCTTGGTAACACCTCAGGAAACTCTATAACAGTTAGGAACTATTCCAATGCAAACTACATCCTATGTCACAGTTTGTCAAAATTCAATGCCCCCTCCTAACTCTGAGTTCACAGAAACCTATGCACAATTAAGATCCTATACAAACACATAAATGGATGTATAGAGTCTGCTAAACCTAATAAAAGTAAGCCCAAAATGAACTCTAAAAATAGACCACACTGAATAAATCCTAACCTTAACAGTATATATAACAAAAGGAAATAATTCATGCCTACAATCAGGAAAAGCAACTGCCATAATGATAACAGCTCTCATTAAACTGAACAAGAATGAAGAGGACTAATTATTGCCAGCAAGGCCAGTTGCATGGACAAGAAAGCCTCAAAGGCTAAAGATAATACAACATCTTCTACAAGGGCCTATATTATAACATTGAATTTTATAAAGTTCGAATGTTATAATATCGAACCAGTTTTGTTGAACTGTGAAAACAGCGAAGGTGCAGGACACCAAATTCTTTCCCAGGGAAAGAATTCAGTGGGCCATTGCTGTGGCTTCACTGTTTTCAGCATTTGATATGTTGGAGCATTACGGGTCGGGTTCAGGTAAGTGTGCAATTGTGTGTAGGTTAGGGTTAGGGGGGGGTTAGGTGAGTTAGGGTTAGGGAGTGTGTCAGGTAAGTAGTTGTGTGCAGGTTAGGGTTAGGAGGTGGGTTAGGTGAGTTAGGGTTAGGGCGCGGGTGAGGTGAGTGTGCAATAGTGACGGACCTTAGGGTTAGGGTTGGGTTACGGTAAGTGGATAGCTAGTAGTGTATGTAAAGTTTAGTTTAGGTTTAGGTGTAGGATTTTAAGTGTATGTGTATGGATTATTGTTTTTTTGTGTGTGTTTGTGTTGTGTGTATGTTTCTCAGAATAATGATTTTTTTCCCTGGGAAAAAAAATGCTATTCTGACTGTTCGATGTTTGCGGATTTTGGTGTTTAGGGTTCGATATTATAACATTCGATCTTTGTAGATTTCGATGTTATAATATAGACCCCTTCTACAACTATGTCCATTACCTCAAAGACTCTGGTGGTCAATGGTGCCACCTTCATAGGCAGATCATGCCTACTCAACCTGGTGGACTTCTATGAGAAGGTCACCAAAGCAATGTATGAGGGCAAAATTGTTCACACTACCTACCTTGAACTGGCCAAGGCATTTGACACAATAACCCACTCAGGCATTGTTGACAAACTCAAGAGGTTAAGTACAAACTTGTATGTTACTTGGTGGATAGCCAACTGGCTCACAGACAAAATGCAGAAAGTTAAAATTGGGGATTCCACCTCTATGAAGAGGCCAGGCAAAAGTGGAGTCCCTCAGGGATCATCACTTGGACAGCTCCTTTTTGGCATTTACTTCTCAGATGTCAAGGCCAATGTCAGTGGTCTCTGGCTGACTAAATTTGCAGATGATTGCAAATAAGGAGATGTCATTGAATCTCATACTGACACAGATGTTCTCCTGGAGGGGTTGACACAGACAAACAACTAGTGTCAGAGCCATGGACTAAAACTAAATGCCAAGAAATGCATTATAGTATCCTTTGGGAAAACATCCATCCCTGGTAACTATCATATTGACAACACACCCCTTAGAGATGACCCGATAGTCAGGGACTTAATGACTCACATAGATAGTAATCTAGCCTTTGACTATCACATGTCTAGAATGGTGAGGAAATCATTCTATGTTGCACAACTTATAAACAAAGGTATGGCATCTAAGTCCAAGGAAGTCATTGTTCCACTGTATTCAGGATTCATCAGACCTATCATTGAGTACAATGCCCCCTTTCGTATATACCTAACCAGGCATATCCAACAACTGGAATGTCCACAGAGGTTCCTCACTAAAAGAATACGGGGTGTAAGTAATATGTCCTATGCTGACTGCCTCAAGGCCCTATCCCTGTATTCTGTCTCCTACAGGATTTTGAAGGGAGATCTATGCCTGGCATACAGGGCATTGTCAGACCCCACTCTGATGGACCTCCTGCATATCCACAAAACAAAGAGTAAAATAATTACCCATTCTAAAAGACCTTAACCTTGCCTGTGATATAAATAGAACCTGCTGGAGAGATAGGTATGTATCCCAGAGACTTCTCTGTCTATGGAACAGGCTCCCCATCTATGTGAAGCAGAGTTGCTCCCTAACATAATTCAAGTACAACTTAGACAACTGGATAGGAAAACGGAAATTCACCGCTGATTTGGCACCTATGTCACTAATGCAAACAGATAACCTGTAAATGGTTAATCTTCTAGGCCCATGCTTACACTTATCAAGGGTATCAGAACTTGTCAGAGATTTGGGATGCATAGCTAGACTTAAAAAGGCCCTTGTGGTGGTTAGCCTAGTAACCACCTATGAACCTATGAACTCCTGTCTGTCCACAAACTAATCAAATCTGATGGGCATTTTCAATTCTTGTACCATGTTGTTAAGACCTGGAACTCCTTATTTATATCTATCAGGTTAATACCCTCCCTCCCATCCTTCAAAACTATTCTGAAAGATTTACTAGCAAAAATCTGACTGTTCTTGCTCAGCACCAGGATAAACTATATCCCTAAATGTGAACAAGTACTACTTCATGCCAAACAACTCCGTAGTCTCCCTTCTTCATTCACTTCCTTCCTGATATCAGTTTCTCTTTCCAGCTTTCTCTTTAAATGCACCATAACCTGCTTTTCTCTCACTTTAGATTTTAGTTTATTTATTTATTTATTTTACATTTGTTTACCAGGGAGGTCCGATTGGACACAGCTGTCCATTTTCAGTGGAGACCCGGGCAGAAAAGCTCCAGAACAATTGCTAACATACTCTACATAAGATATTTACATGAGTGTTGTGGTTTAGACATACAGTTATAAAATATAGCAGATGACATAATTATCATAGTGGTTTAGATATACAATTAAAAGTATAGCAGGTAGCAACATATGATTGTTGTTCATACAGTATGTTAAGCAAAGATAATCTTGAAGATGTAGTGTAGATAAGATAAGAAAAGAAAAACTAAAAAAATACTAGTTAGATAATGTTGAAGATGTAATGAAGATAATAGAAGAAAGGAAAAACTAAAAATACTAGCCAGTTTGTCAAATGAGGAGAATATAGACAAGTTCATATGAGGTTCACTGACATTTTAAGGGAAAGCTTTTCAACTTAGTCTAGGGAAAAGTTAGTTGGTATAAATGGGACTGTGGGGAGTAGGCGACAGTGAGTTGGTAAGTAATGTGTGATAAGATATAGTGCACCTGTGGGAGTTTTAAAGAGGAGATTGGATAGAGGATAGGGGAGAGGTGTTAGAATATGTCAGCTAGGTGCTAGGCAGTTGCATGTCCAGGAGTTGCTTAGGTGGGAAATAAGCTGTTTTTTAAGATGGTCTTGTTAGGTTGTACCCTGATTTTTAGGGGCAGGGAGTTCAAAGTCTTGGCAATGTTGCTAGAATACAGGGAGCCACCAGAGCTGTAATGGCTGTTGGACATTGCAGTTTCTGTTTGTATTATGCTAGCTTACCTTTAATTTCTCTATAAACTGTCAAAAATTTCTGTTAACATTAAATCATCTTTATAGAACTTACATCTATGCTTAACAAATTTGTTCATATTATGTGTAATTTGATATAATTAGTTAAACAGTAGATATTTTTGTATTATTTTTGAAGATGGTAAAATTATTGTTTTTAAAATGCTTTGTAATAATTTGGAGCTCTTCTCCTGGGGCATCCACTGATATGGGCTCCTACCCATTTGGCCTCTACCAGTTATTAAATATCAATAAAGAAATAAGTAAGTAGATTAGTCTGTCTAGTCAAATATGTAATGTAATGGATCAAATTATCATGAAAATGATCATCAAAGACAAAGGCAACCATCAGACACTGGACCAATCCCATTTTGGTTTTGTCATGGGAAGTCATGCCCACTAATCCTGGTGTACTTCTTTGGAAAGGTCACCAAGGCAATGGGTGAGGGGGGAAACTGTGCATACTGTCTACCTGGACTTGGCTAAGGTGTTCAGTACCATACTCAAAACAGATGTAGTTGACAAACCCTCTGAACTGGACATAAACCCCTACATAACTCACTGGATTGCCAGCTGGCTCACTGATAGATCCCAGAAAGTCAGGATTGGCGAGACCACCTCCACCGGTGGAGGTCATAACCAGGGTTCCTCAGGGCTCCATGCTGGGACTGATCCTATTTGGCATCTACTTTTCAGACATAAAGGCTAATGTCAAGGACCTTTGTCTGACCAAGTTTGCAGATGACTGCAAATTGGGAGCTATTATAGTTTCCCCATGATACAAACATCTTACAAGAGACTCCAACACAGACAAATGACTGGTGTCAAAATCATGGATTAAAACTGAATGCCAAGAAATGCATTACAGTGTCTTTTGTGAAAATGGCCAGCCAGGCTAATTGCTCCATCAATAAAACAAGTTGACCTGGTAGTCAGTGATCTGGGATAAAATGCAGACAGTGATTTGACTTGGTCCTTATCAAACCCATCATTGAGTATAATGCCCATTTTGGCATGTAACTGGCCAGACATTTTCAGCAGCTGGAACACCTACAAAAGTTCCACACCAGGAGAATTCAAGGTATAAACACATTGTCCTATATGGATCACCTTAAAATCTTATTTCTATACTCAGTCTCCTATAGGTTACTGAGAGATGATCTGTGTCTGGCATAGAAGGCATCCTTAGATCCATCTCTGATGAACCTTTTGCATATCTGCCATATGAAAAGCATAAGGACTACTAGGTCCAAGGATAAACATTTTGCTTGCTACATAAATAGGACATGTTGGTGAGACAAATATGTGTCTCAGAGGATCCCATGCTCTGGAACAGGGCTACCCATCCATGTGAAGCCGAGCCCATCCCTAAACCTATTTAAGCATAATCTTTCCCAATGGATGAGAAACTGGAAATTCACCACAGGTCTGGCCCCCATGTCTCTGCTAATCAGAGGCAAATAGTAACTCTGCCCAAATTAACATAACCCCCACCCACACACATAAGTTTTATACACTTCCTAAATCACCAACCCCCCCAATAAATAGCCATGATAGCCAGGGACAAAATTGGGTTGGGTTGCATGGCTAGGCTTATAAAGGTCCTTGTGGGGACTAGCCTATGAACCTATGAAAAAAATATATAGCTCATTCCACATTTATGCTGGGTATCTTTATCTATTGCCCATTACACAACTTTCTTACCTCATCCCTTCTTGCCAAGATATCTATATCATATTCACTGTATTTCTCCTTTTGCTCTTTTATAATGAAAAAAGGGTTGAGCTCATCTATGCTCTTCTCATGTCATAAACTCTCCTTCTCTCACAATATTTATTATCACCCACATTGTCCTCTTCAGCACTGCAATCTTCATTTCCCTATAAGATCTCCACCTCACAAAACTAAAGCTGAATCCTCACAATGTATTGCTATAGAAGCATTATCACTCTGCATTTTTAGGTTACATCTCCAGCATGTGTTTGACAGCACTTAATATCACTTGCTGCTATCATTTTATACTAAACAGATGGTTTAGATTTTTTCATAATAATAATAACCCCAGGTTTTTGTCTTGCTCTGGATTATTTAACATTACTCATGCAGATCCACATTTTCCTTATGTTGCCATTCCTCACATTAAGCAGCATATACTCAAATATGGCAAAGTGAAGACTCCCACCGTTTGTATCATGTCAATAACATCTGTAGATTGCTCTTTAGCCTTTTTCCTCAAAACGTTAGCTTCTTCCAGCTTTGGTGCCATCTACAGATAGACTGACCTTTATTAAAAAGCCTTTACAAAATTGGAGATGAACATAGTAAGTAAGATCTGACCCCAAACTGAATCATCTAGGAGACCATTTAGCTTCTCACTGTCATAGACCTTCACCTTCATTAGTACCAGCTCCTCTTGTATAATACTCTCAACCTTCCTACGCAGTGTTCTCAACACACCTGACTTCCTGATTTTTGCAAGGAAATTACTAAGGCATGCTGACTCAGCAATGCTAATTTTTATCTGCTTTCCTAGTGACACAGTCATAAATTGAACCAAGATATGGCTGCTGAAACCTAGCCCCATGCACAGAGGACTAAAATCCTTACTGTATCCCAGATGACCTGTGTTTGACTAAAGGCATGGGCCATGGAGAAGACCTGGTAGATTAGGAGGAAGGGAGGGAGTTGCTGATGATGGGTCACCCCTCTTGGAGGAGGGAGGATGCTTGGGTTCACTGGCAGGCGGTATAACACATGGATGGAAGGTTGCTCATGCACATCACAAAGGCTGAGATCGCTTAGCTTTCAGTGCTGCAGCAGGGTGGTGGTGGAGATTAAAGCATACTCCCCTTCATCAAAATGATGCTTCAACAGTACCCTTGCTCTCCTCAAAAACCTGAGGTATGGGTTGGGCTGAGCCCAGGGAGGTCTAAGGTGTGTCCAGTAGACCCAATAAATGAGGACAGGAGAGGAGCTGGTGACAGCTGATGCTCAGCTCTCAGTGGAGAAGATCTGCTTATTTAAAATTTCTGCCAGAACTCACTGAGTAGATTGTTTTGCTCCAGAAATCCTGTAAGTACTGCTTTCATCATTTTGCAAATGGGCGAGCAAATTGCTTCCATCAAGTCTCACAGCACGATTTTCCCAATGGCACATGCTAAAATTTTCTGTCAACAGTTTTTACCAAACTGCAGAAACTATTTAAAGTTTACAGCATGATCCTTTCTGCTACATCTGCATTAAATTACTTTAGAATTCTTCCCCCTTTCTAACATTCAGTGACTGTCATTTATAATTTGAATAAGAAAGGTCTGCAAGCTAAGCAAACTCTGTGAAAAACTGTAGCAAAAAGCTATTCTAGTTCCTAGTTAAGTTCCTAACCCATGAACACTGAAAGGCTGACACTCATATCAATGGTTATGGTCATGGATGCTGAAATAATTGCTGATACTGCTTGCAGGGATTCATTGCCACCTCTTCTAAAGGGCTGACTGCCCTCCCAACTTATACAGGGAACAGAGCTTTGCTGCACTCTTGCCACAGCTTTCCTTTTCTGTACCTCTTCGATTGTACTTTTTATGATTTGCAGTAATTCCTGCATAGCTTGTTTTAATGCTTTCAGATCAAAGCTTTATTTAAGACCTTCACTACTGATCTGGTCATCTATAACACCACATCTGTTTTTCCTTTGTGGCCATCCATTGTTCTCCATAACTCCTGGGAAGCAGTATGTTCCATCATCGCCTGGTGAATAGCTGACTTGTAAATACCGTACCTCTTTCCACCCGTGGAGTATGTGATAGATGTTCTTCCTTTCTGACTTATTTTTTATTTAGTAATATTTACTTCTCTCTACTCATTCTAGGTGCAATGCTTTAATCATTCTGTTGTTTCTGCTGTTTTACATTATTTTTATATAACAGGAGACAATAAGCACATTTGACTTCTGCCTGTCTTCATTCTTACCTTCTCTCACACCCTTGCTCCACCTGTCTAACTGCCTGTTTTCTCTCTGCCTCATGAAAAAATGCCTTTGTAATTGTAGGAAATAAATTCTACATTTGTTACCCATGATGTCTCCCTCCCCTATCCATCTTTTTCATAATGCCACTCTCATAACCCCCTGTCATGATTTTGCTTACTCCTATCATATCCCCATCTCTTATGGTTTCTAGTGAGAAGAACTCCATCCTCTATCCTATACACCTTTTTGGTCAGATCCCCCGATTCCTTTAAGCATTCTGATATCATTCTCCTTGCATGTTCTCCATAGCTGCACAGAGTTGCAAAGGTGTTGTATTTCCAGTGATGAGTAGATACAGAACATTTATCTCTTTGTTCATGGGTTCTATCCACTTAATGATATACTCCATCACTTTGTTCACAGTTACCAAAGCCCTAGATCTGCTCAACACTTCCAGTTTATTTTTCTGCTCTGTTACATCAGTTCCACTTGTACAAATGACAGTTGACAAGAAATTCATTGTGGTCCAAGTACAATGCATTGTTTCTCTATCATGAACTACAACTACCTCCTTTCAACTCATCTGGTCAACCTTTGCAAATCTTTCTATAGACTCTTTCCCTTTTCCAATGGTTGTAGTTGTATGTGTCATTAGTGAAAATCTATTATCTCAAGCTATGCCTGAAACAAAAAAATAAAGATAAAACATCAAAGACTGAATTCCCATGGTGCTACAGTAGTAATTTCTGTATTCTTGACGTCATCTTTCATACCACAATGTTCTGTTTGTTATTCTTTATTCAAACAGTAATTTGTTTCCTAAGTCCAAATCATAATTCATCACCAACAGGATTTCTAGCAAGTGTGTGTGTGTGTGTGTGTGTGTGTGTGTGTGTGTGTGTGTGTGTGTGTGTGTGTGTGTGTGTATGTGTGGGCAACTTTGTCAACTCCTTGTTGAATTCCAGGTAAGCCACATCTACAGGTATTTCTGCATCAAGTTCTCATTTAACCATGCATAACATTTAGATCACGTTTGATAGCCCCATCTAACCATGAAACTCCGCTTTGGAAGCCTAGACATGGCTGTCTTCAATGGAAACAACCAATGTTTCCTTCAGAATTTTCTGAATTTATCTCCCTGCCACTGCTGGTAGGCAAGTAGACCTGCAGTCACCAGGATTTTTCATGCTTCCTTACACCCTTGTGCAGAGATACCTAACTAATTGTCCTCCACTCTTCAGTCCCTTTGTCACTAATTAATGACTTATTAAAATCTCTATAAGGAGCTACTCCACTAAAGTGGCCAGATTCTGATGTGCCTGGGAAGCTAGACATTTAGCCTTGTTTTCTGCAGTGGTAAATTACTCTCTGTATATCTCCTTCCCTGTATCTTTGTGTCTGTCCATTGTTCTACCAACTCTGCCATACCTCCATCCCAGTACACATTCTGCTTTTGTTACTTTTGTTTTCTATCATATATATTGAAGCAAAGTAATCATTAAATGTTTCTGCTTTCTCCAAGCCCTTCATATTCTTCATCTCATCTTCTTCAGATTTGCTAACTGTGCCTCTCTCTTATCGCTTTTGTTATATTATTAAAAAAAGTAATCATATGATTGACCACTTTCCTAAATACCTTTCAGTTTGCTACTCTTAAGTGCCATATGTATTTCTTGCCATTCTACAAGCTTTTATGTACTGATCCTTTTCCATTTCTATGTTCATTTTTCCACCTCATCTTGCTTTTCTTATCTTTTCACTGAATCACAAACCTTACATTCCTAGGTAGCTGCTCTGGCCTTTGCATTGCATGCTGTATTGTTCTTCCACACATGTTTGTATTCCATCCAGACTACTACACTTTTGACCCATTCTGGTACATTCATTACTCTCTCAGTTTTTTATCCAAACATAATATCATTGTTGACCCTCACCTCAGCATAATCTATCCTCCTAAAATCCAGTACCATAGTTGTTGTAAGCTTACCCTTCCATTTCATACTGAACCACACAATGGCATGACCTGTGATAGTTGTCTGCACCATTACTTGAAAGTTCAGCACCTCTTCTGCCTTGTTTGAGGTAACAATAAGAATTATACAGTCCTATGACTGTGAATGAACATTCCTTGATTTAAGATGCCAGTTAACTCCCAAAAAACTTTTGCTTGGAGACTGAATCTCTCATTGATTTCCTATCATATTATAATATCATATGAGTATGATCCATTCTAACCCAAGACTTTATTCTCCTGTCTCATGGTCCATCTTTTTTTCTGTAGCTGAACACTGTTGCTATGAACTGAGGCACCATTTTTCTCATTTTCCATAGCATGATACCTGGATTAATTCTGAAAAATCTCAATCTCCTGTAGCTCAAGAAAGATTTATCACATAATGTAACGTATTCACAACATGGGGAAACATAAAGCCACTTATAGAAACTTCAAATAAACTAGCCATCTTTCAATCTTTCATAAATTCTGTAACATATAGGTTTCCTAACAGACTGCATCAAAACATAGGGTCACCTTATATTGTTTTCAGTTACATCAGGTCTCCTAATGTCCCCACAAACTCAGCATCAACCACATCACTTCTAGACATCAGCTCTATTCCTGAAATGTTACTGTTTTTTATTGTACTTTACTGTTTTATGTCCAGTTTTGGCTTTTGTATGCTGGTTGGCTGTGTTTTTCTTCCCTGTCAAATTTTACCACCACCAGAATGTATTATTCTTTTATATTTGCTGCACAAAATAAAAATAAATTGAAGACCAACAAAAGAAAAGCCCAATCAAAGGGACAACTGAGTTTGACAGTTTGCATACCCGGTTCCTTCTTTTCACTGTGTAAAGACCACCACCTTATCTCTGCTCATCATTTGTGTAATATGTTACTTAAGTCCAATATAATCCCCACAATATTAAAGACAACATTAGATAAATCCATCAGAAAATTAGAAATCAGGGTGGAGCCTAGATAGCCAACTGAGAGCAGTGAATTTTGAGAGCTCCACAAATTAGTGTAATAATATAGGAAAATCTTATTATTTTCAAGTTTAAAATGTCAGAAATCTATAGATAAACTAGTAAACTACATAAATTTCAATTTTGGTGAAGATATACAAAATGTTTCTGTCAAGTAACTTGGAGATGTATTGAGTCACTCAATATGAACAACTCAAGGAATTATCATCCAGATGCTGCTTTGAAAAAAGAACTGCAATTGATGACATCTACTGTACAGGAACTATCTTTGAAGATGGATGGCTTTAAAAATGACTTAGAAAACATCAAATTAAATTCTCAAAAACAGAAGGAACTATTACAGCAACATCATACAAAAATAACAACTATAGAGACCTAAATGACATTGAAGGGAGACTCAAAGAGGAAGAATTCCAAAAATAATTTCTGCTTAAACAGAATACACGGCTGCTTAACAAAATAGATGACTTAGAAAACTGGGAAAGGAAAAACAACATAAGGATCTTTGGTCTGCCTGAAAACACTGAAGGAGAAGACATTATTTTATTCTTAACAACGTGGATTCCTGAATTTTTAGACATGAAAGAGGGGCTTTCATTTGGAATTGAAAGGGTGCATACAGCATTGAGGAAACCTGCTTCTAACTCAACAAATACCTCCACCTAGATCCATAGTTATACAATTTCTTTCATTTCTGGACAAGGAACTGATATTAAAAACTGCTTGGAGAAAATCACCCTTAAAATACAATCAAAGCCTGATAAGGTTTGACAATGATTATTCTTCCAGAATATTAGAACAAAGGAAAAAATTCTGGCCAATAATAAAACTGTTGAAACAAAACAACATTAAAGCACAGCTGGCCTTTCCAACCAAGATAAAAATAATTTTGCCAATGAGATGAGAACCTTTAATGGCTTAGAAGAAGCTACTATATCCATCAAAAACAACAACATAGTGTATATCCCAGAAGAAATGGAATGGATGGCCCCTACTCCTAAAAGAATAAAATAAATAAATTATTGGACTGATGCTAGAAAGTAGAGACAAAAAACTGATTCCAAGATATCTGTCCCAAAAAATAACTCTTACAACTACATCTCTCAAAGTATCAACTGACATGGTACATCACTTGTCATCTTTTTTTTTGCAATGTATTCATAATTTTCAAAGTGTCCAATAATTCTTCATTAACAAAGATAGGTCAAGATGGGTTACTATTTACATTATATATAAGCCAAACAAAGCAACATATAATACAGACATAGACGTTTCTATTCCCCTATTTGAACTCAATGAATAATTATCTTGTTTATTTTTCATTGATTTTACTTATAATAATTTAAGTAATTAATTAACTAATTCAAAAAGGTACCATTCATCAGAGTTCAGATTCCATTGTAACAAATTGACATCATATATAATGGCAGCAGCAGTAGAGTGTTTTGAAAAAAAGCTTGAATTTTTTTTTGTAAATCAAATTAATTTATTGATATTGCAGTTAGTAATTCTTTCCTATTTGCAGAGTAATTTGGACTTATCCAATCTAAGATTGTTTTAGATATTGATGCTTTTATATATGCTTCTATATCAGGAATGTTTAATCATCCCTGTTTCCATGGTCTGATATAATGTATTAAAACTATTCTGTTTCTTTTGGGAAACCATAAAAAATTTATTAGGCATGAATGTATTTATTTAAGTATGTTCTTTTCTGGTGACAGATGTATTACCAAGGTTATATATAGGATCTTGGGCAGTAAAACCATGTTATTAACTGTAGTCTATCTTCAAATGTTAATATTATTATGTTCCATTTTTCCACAGAGATTTTAATTGTATTGATGATATTATTGTAGTTTTAGAGACTAGTTCATTATTATCTTTGCATAACTCAATTCATAGACATTTTAAGGTATATTCTTGTTTCCCTGTGATGTGATCTCCCTTAGTCTGCAGTTCCTTTTTTATTTAAAAATGAAAATGTTGATTTTGATTTATTGAAATGGAGTCCTGAAGTGATGTGAAATTTGTCAATTAATATATCCAATTCTTCTGTTTCTTTTGTATTAGACAATGTTAGTAATATGTCATCAGCAAATATCATTACTTTAGAATTTTATTGTTCATAAACATCTATTCCTTTGATTTTTATATTGTTACAAATTGAATCTGCCAATATTTCAATAGCCAGAGCAAATAGAATTGGTGACATGGGACATCCTTGTTTATTGCCTTTTGTTGTATGTATAGATTCAGAGGTAAAAAGATCTAACTTGACATACACTAAATTGTTTGTATATATATTCTTTAGGAGATGAACAAAGGATGTAGGAAATTCAAATAGCATTAGGATTTTGAATAAATAGTCCCAATTTAGGGAACTAAAGGCTTTCTCTACATCTAAGCCAATTATGAGTGTTTCTTTATTTTCATTAACATAATCTATAAGAGAAATTATCCTTTTCATATTGTCATGTGTATCTATGATATATAAATCCAGTTTGATCATTATTTATTGTTTTTGATAGTGGCATTTTAATTCTGTTAGCTAATATTGTCATAAATATTTTACAGTCATTATTTAATGATGTAGATCTATATGAGGTACAGAGCTTTGGAGATTTATTTTCCTTTAGCATCAGTGTGATTAAGGAATATCTCCAAGAGGGTGATATTAAAGCTTCTGACTGAATTTCTAATAGAGTTTTATGGATGAGAGATAGTATCTTTGAAGGAAAAAATTATATATTTCCATAATTATGCCATCTATACCTGTAGCTTTATTATTTTGCCATATTTTATTGTATCTTTAATTTCTTTGTAGGATATGGGTGCTTGCAGATCTAGTTTTAAATTTTCTGGTATTTTTATATTAGAAAATTGTTCATCTAGATTTAATTGATCGATATGTATATTTTTTGAAAATGTTCCATATAGTGATTTCTATAGGTATCAAGAATGCCACCTATATCCAAGACATTTTCCCTTCCTTTTCATGGAAGATACTTTTAATGTTATTAGCTTTTGATTGTATTTTGATTCTTGTGGATAAATTATGTAGATATTTGGGAGAAGTGGCCAAGGTATTATTTTTTAGTTTTTCTAAAGCTAAACTAGTTTTATGTGTTAGAATTTTGTTGTATTTACTGTTTAATACTTCTACTTTCTTTCATCTCCAAATTATTTTGAATTTTTTCAGCTTTTACTGTCAAAAGTGTGGATTGTACCGCTAGTAAATCAGAATCCCATTCTCTGATTTGTTAATACAAGTTAGTGTTTTACTATATATGTAAGCTTTTATTGAGTCCCATATCATTATTTTATTCATCTCTGTGGTGTAATAAATATCTAAGAAGAACTGTAATTCACATAACCAGGGTTTGAACTCTTTAATTTTAGTTGTATATGCTGGAATTCTGGAGTTAAAGATTAATGGTTTGTCCCCATTTTGAAGTTTTAGTGTCGATGAATTTTGGTCTGAAAAAGGCCAGGGAATGATTGAAAAATTAATTATTTTAGAGTATAAGTCATGGGCAGCAAATATTTTATCTATTCTAGTTTGGGTACCAAATCTGTGATCTTGATGGGAAAACAGCAAAGATTTATCTTCTTTAAATTTGAAAGCATCTACAAGATGAAATGATTCTACCCACTTGTTTAAAGCTTTTGATACAGCAGATGTACAGAGAGGTCTTTTATTTGTAGTTTCAGAAATATCAAATATACAGTTAAAATCTCCTCCTAATATTAAGTTGTCTTTATAATTATTGGAAATGAAATCCAAGTGTTTTTTAAAAGTTCCTATTCTAATGCCTGAGAACCAGTACAGATTGGCTAGGGTCCATATTCTTTTATTATATTTAACTATTACCAATGCCATACGGCCTTCTTTATCTTCATACTGTTAAATGATTTCTGGGTTAATCACATTTGTTTTCCATAAAATTGTTACCCCTTTTGTCTTTGGCTTACAAGTGCATTGCACCAATATCATATTTTCCTTAGGATTCAATTTGTAATTATCATTTGTTTTGAAATGAGTTTCTTGAAGGAAGACAATTAGTGCTTTGTTCAGTTTTAATTATTTAAGTATATTTGATCTATTGATAAGATTGTTTAAGCCATTGGTATTTAAAGATAATAAAGTTAAATCCATCTTAGGTTATTTAGACTATGTATTTTGACTATGTATTGTGACTATTAAACATTTTCCTCTGATAACTATAAAGTACATGTTTGAGCTTTTAAAGGAAATTATTAGTTTTATACTCTGTTTACCAATAAAGTAATGTTTTGGTCAGGCATACTAAAAATGTTTTTGTGAAATAAACTTAAATTAATAAATGTTAACAAAGTTAAGATCCACACTAGCCATGGAATGAAAATCATTTCTAATCTGATGGATAATCCTAAATCCATCAGATTATCACTCATACCTTGACAATCCAGAATATCTGAGCTCCATAAATTGAATTATCATATGGAGAATATTTGTAATAGGAATAAGCAATATTTATATTATTTTGAACAGATATAGTACCACTGAAGATTAGACAGAATTCTAATACAATATAAATGTCTACTTATTGTATAAGCAATTAATATTTATATGAAAGATAGATGGCAAGCAATTCAATCATAGTAAAGTAGATGTTAATAATATTTATACCTAATGTTTATAATACAATGTATTTTACCTGATATATCAGAAGCTATATTTCATTACTGCGATGGTGGTGCTGCGGTAGAGTTGTCACCTCACAGTTAGACGTTGCCCGTTCGATTCTCAGTTAGAGCAATTTATGTTTGGTGACATGCGTGAATGGGCGTTCCTTCGTTGAAGGTTGTGCGTTAGTCCCAACAAGCCAGTATGTAAAAATCTACTGCCAATCATTTGCTGACTGGAGTTCCGCTGTGGTGACCCCTGACCGGGAAAAGCCGAAAGATACAAACAAATCAGAAGTTATATTTCATTGTTTGCTAGTATTTAAGTAATCACTTTGTTGCTAGCTTACTTAAAGCATCAAGTTTGTTTTATGTGAACATTGATGAAAGTTAGTGCATTTTAATTATCAGTGCATCCCTCTTCTTCCCATTTCCTACACATAAGAATTTTCATATCTGTCATTTCTTATTATAAATGAGTAAAATTATAGGTTAAAAACAACAAATTCAATGTTTGTGATTAATGATTACAGGTTCCCTTTCCATATTCATGAATTGCCATTTTATGGCATATACTGAAATTTTTTAGATTTAAATTTTAACATTTTATTTTGTATAATCAGCAAAGGTTAAACTGAGTGATTTTTGTCAATTTAATACTGTTTGTTCAGAATGTGATTGTTACATTCTGTGGCATTCCTAGTTCAGGTTTCTATTGTTTCCCTTGAACAACTTTGTCAGTTTGATGTTATGTATAAAACATTAGTTACCTTGTTAACAGTTTAATTATTATGTATGGTCAGGATGGGTTATACAACCACAATTCAAGTTAAAGCAATTATATGACTTATTATGCACATTTACTTATATGAGAAAATCATCATGCTTCCCCTTGATGTTCAATATAGTGTATGTCATTTATGAAAAGTTAAAACAGTAGTGTTATTATAAACAAGACCATGTTATTAAACTGAATGTCTATTGTCAATTTAATATTATTTGATCTACTCAGTTGCATACCGCCTACTTCACGGCGATCTATGCCTAACATATAAAGCTATGTCCAACCCAGAATTAATGGACATGCTCCACCTCAGTAAATCTAAATCCCTTAGAGCCATGTGCTCGAGGAACTTGAACCTCAGCACAGAAATAAACAGAACGTGCTGGAGGGACAGATTCATAACCCAGAGGCTCCCTTCACTCTGGAATAGAATTCCAATTCATGTTAGGCAGAGCACCTCACTGACTCTCTTCAAGAAGAGTCTTGATGAGTGGATGGGGGAATCATAGGTTTGTCCCGGGGATTACTTCCGTGTCACTATTAGACAGAGGCACAGTAAACTAAACTTTAAAAAGGGCACTGTATACTCAAATCAAGGGGTGGCATAAGCCAAACACAATCGGGCTAAGCTTATAAATGCCCCAGGGCAGATAGCCTAGTATGAACCTATGAACCTATATGATTGTTACATTCTTTGACATTTCAAGTTCAGGCTTCTGTTGTTTCCCTTGAACAACTTTAACAGTTTGATGTCATGTATAAAACATTAGTTACCTTGGTAACCGCTATAGTGTTATATATGGCCAAGATGGGTTACAAAAACTACAATTTAAGTTAAAGCGATTGCATGACTTGTTATGCATATTTACTTATATTACTTATGAACTTTTGTTGACTCAGTTAAACTTGTAGAGGGGGTCTTTAAAACATCTACCCCATTTTATGTCATTAATACTTAGAAGTACACTAAAAGGAAAAAAATTAACTGTACTGTAGGTAAAATATTTTTTGTTTGTAATAGTGTTTGTATAAAATAATTCATTATACAAACTACATGTTATATAATAAAACATATTTGTGTAGTATGTGGGCAGGGATATTTTAAAATGATGGTGAGAGGGAGACTTTAGTGACTGATGTATGTGATAAAGATATTAAAGTAAACAAGTACTTTTTTTAGTTTTAAGAAATATAAGTATTACAATCTAAAAAGAAAAGACAGGTGGGACAAAAGCAAGTTTAAGTTAAGATACTGTGATCTTAGGCTGTTGGGTTACAGATAGGGTGTAAAAGTGCACTGATTATATTATATGTAGACTTGAGATGTTTTCTCTTATTTTTGCATAGGTGAATATCTGGAATAATGCCCTTGGCTTAATCTAAAAACAAGTGCTTTCTGTAAGTAAATATGCTTGAAAAATAAAACAAAAATGATGAATGCTATTAGAAGTGCCAAGTCTCTTACATATGCAATGATATTAGCTTTGTTTAGCAAATGTTCAGTGGGAATTAAGAAGTCTACAGCTGAAGGCATTTGTGCATTTTTTTCCTTACATTTCCATGGAGATGAGTTTTCTGTCTGCATGTGCAAGCAATTAGTCTTGAGTGTTCTGAGCATTGTTTGCTAAGGGAAATGAAAAAAAAAAAAGGTATAAGGACAAGCAGTTCAGTAAAAAATAAAGTTTGAAATTACTGGAAGTGAATAACAGATAGCAGATTCTCTAGCAGCCTTAATACATCAATGCATTTAATATAGAGTGTATAATTTAGTTTTATTTAAAGATAACCAGTGCACTTTTTCTTAAAGCTAACAGTTAATGTTTTCTGAAAGCATTCAAGCTGTTTTTCACATCTTGGAGGAGAATAGGGATAAGAAAAGAACATATAACAATCAGTGTAA
This sequence comes from Protopterus annectens, assembly GCF_019279795.1. Taxonomy (NCBI): domain Eukaryota; kingdom Metazoa; phylum Chordata; order Ceratodontiformes; family Protopteridae; genus Protopterus; species Protopterus annectens. The sequence goes on from NC_056730.1 coordinate 203,230,695, forward strand.
GTGGTTACATATCCTGTAACATGCGCTTTAACATGGGTAACTTTAATTTTCGGGTAGGTAATGCCTGTGAGTGTAACTACTGATTTACAGCAATTGCTCCTATCAGGAGGGTAAACTTCACTTTTTGAATATGTATTAGTTTTGTAAGTTTGTTCTAAGTTAATTGGTTATGTGGGTGTTCTGAAAATGTATTCAGTTTTTTTTTGTTTGAGAGTTTTCATTAAAACAAAAAGTCTTGAAAATGTGACATACATTCAAACGGAGATAACAAGAAACAACTGTGCAACAGATTGACATGCCAAGCATCAATGTGTGCATATAACAAAAAAGTTGGACATTCATATTTAGAAAAGGTGTTATATTTAATAGGTGAGAGCAATACCTTTCCAAATTATTTTGGAATGTTAATGGCCTTATGAGTATAGACCAAAAGGTAAGAGTACTGAATTATAATAAGAAATGCACAGTGCAAACAGCAATGCTGCAGGAGACACATTTAGAAAGGAATGAGCAGGTGAATTTGATAAAGAAAGATTTCGGGATGGATATCCAGCAGAATATTAATTACACTAATTGCTGAAGAAGCCCCAATACTTGTAGAAGGGGGCAAAAGTAAATAATGGCAAATCTGTGTTATTAAAGGGCTACTGGAAAGAGAAGATTACGCTAGCAATCATGAATATTCCACCAAAACTACTATTATGGAGCTAAGGAAAATTTAGGGAGAATTAATCAGCTTTCAGCAGAAAATATTTCTTATATGTGAGTGCTGGAACTTGATCTGCAATAGAGAAGATATTTCTAATTAACCTAGAAGGGAAAATATAACAAAAGAGGGTACATTTCTGAAGAAATGTATGATGAAACTATTTGGTATGGAAGACACAATTTCAGTCATAGGAACTGGGAAATAATGTGCATATTATTCCCCAAAGTACAACTGGGCTAGTCTAAATAGAAATTATATTTCACAGGAACCTATGTATTTCATTGAAAGCATCAGCACAAATTGAATAACTATAAAAAGCAAAAATGCAAGGTAATGAAGCTAAAATGAGACACTGGCACATTCCCACCTTCCTGTTAAAAAGAGAGAAATTTAAGGAATGGTCAATGGAAATTACTAGAAAATTATTGAGGAAGAGCAGAAATATTTTCAGAAGTTATAGTTAGTGACTTGGATAAAATGAAAATGGGAGTTTAAAATATGGTAGAAATAAAAGGAAAAGAGATATAGTTAATAAGTAATATGGATTATTTAGAGGGGCTGATAAAGATTAAAGTATTACAGAATAAAGGGAATATCAGAAAACAAACAGAGGCACAACTGCAAAGTGCTAAATAGAAAATAAAGGAATGTCTAGAAAATATGCATGAATTTAGAAAGATTGCCTCTAATCAACAGTTTTTTTATAATAACCAGAGCACAGAAACTTATAGCATAGCAACTTTGTAATCAGAAAGTAAAAAGGGTTTTCACCAAACTTAGGAAGCCTAAAAAAAGACAATTAAACAGACATGCAGTAGAGGAATTACAAATAATTTGGAAATTTCATGAATGTTTGTATAAAGTAGAGCAATGCAGAAACAAAAAAAAAGAATTCAAATGGAAATATTTATGGAAGATATAAGTATGCTAAGGTTAGAAATATGTGAGGCTCAATAATCATCAGTTAAGTTAGGAGGAGATGAGATAAAAAGGTGATGTATAATCAATCTGCAGGAAAATCTCCAGGAACAGATGGTATTTCTGTCGATGTATGGAAGTTAGGAGGGAAGAAAGTATTACAGAACTGGAAATGTTTGCATTTTAATAGGAAGGAAAGTGCCAACATCTTTGAAGAAATCTGTGGTAGCACTAATACCATCAGAATGTCAACAATGACCACCTCAACAGAAAAATCACAAACTAAAAATAACAAAAAATAAGGAGCCAAAGGTGTAATTAGCTGCACTGTACCAGTGATGCATTGCAACTAATTTCACCTTTTGCTCCTTATTTTTGGCTATTTTTAGTAATACCATCAGACTCAGCTTCATATAGACCCATTTCAATTTTAAGCAATGATTGTAAAGTGTTTTACATTAACTAAATTAATGGCAAAGTTGTTGCTAAAACTGATAGATATGGGTCAGTGCGATTTTGTTTATAGGCAAACATTTGACAACATTACTAGAACAATGATGATCCACAGAGAAATAGAATGTGAGAAATTACTGCTGTTGTTAGCAAGTCTCACTGTAGAAAGCATTCAACAGAGTAAGCTGGGATTTTATGAGTAGGGCAATGGAAACATAAAGTTAATTAGAAGGATGTATGAGGGATTGGAGGCAAGAATTAAGGTAGGATGATATCTCTCTGATAAGCTGTATCTGAACACAGGACCCAAACAGGAGTGTCATCTCCCCCCTTTGTTATTTGCTTTATATTTAGAGTCATTGGCAATGAAAATAAGATACTCAGAAATTCAAGGCTAGAATTGATATGGTAATCATAGGTTCATAGGTGTTTGGTAGGCTAATGACCTCAAGGGCCTTTTTAAGCCTAGCCATGCATCACAAATCTCTGACAAGTTCTGATACCCTTGATAAGTGTAAGCATGGGCCTGGAAGATGAACCATTCACAGGTTATCTGTGTCCATTAGAGACATAGTTGCCAAACCATGGATGAAGTTCTGGTATCTCATCCAATTGTCCAAGTTGCACTTGAATTGTGTTTGTGAGGAACTCTGCTTCACATGGATGGGGGAGCCTGTTCCATAGACAGGGTAGTCTCTGGGATACATCTGTATCTCTCCAGCAGGTCCTGTTTATATGACAGGCAAGGTTTAAGTCTTTAGAATGGGTAATTCTGGTGCTGTTTGCTTTGTGGATATGCAGGAGGCCCATCTGAGTGTATTATGTTGTACCTGAAAAATCCAGAAAAGGACATCACAGTGTTGTGGAACATTTTGAGATAGTTTCAAAATTTTTCAGGCTATATTAATATTGAAGATAAAACAAAGTCTACATTCTTAAATTATGTGCCCACACATGAAGTGCTTCAGCAGGACCCATATTTATGGGGACACAATAAGATGAACTATTTAGGATTGTGGATTAAAAAGGCTACTGTTATGACAGCCAAGGATATGTGGGAAGAGACTAAACAAAAGATTATACAAAATATGAAAATCTGGAAGATCTTGTTTATAGATATGAATAGTAAGATACAAGCAGGGAAAAGGTTTTAGTCCCTTTTTATATACAGGCCAGTCACATTTTTTATCAGGCAAAGGAGATGTTGTGGACATCAGTTATTAAAACCTTGAAGGAATGTATCTGGGAGTGGAAGAGGGCAAGGGGTAAGTGGTATAAGTTGATCCTTCCAATAGAACAAGGGATATTTTAGAACTACACAATTAAGGTTCATATACATAACATAAGCAGAACATTTTTCAAAGTTTTCAAATTGGATATGGATGATGATAAAACAAGTGAGAAACTGAAGAAACAAGGAGAGTGTGATTTTGGATGCAGATTCTTAAGGAGAATGACAACAGCCATACAGAATATTATATTCGGAAAATTAGACAAAGTACTCTAGAGCTCAGCCAACATGAGAATGGAGAAAGGTGAGTTTTGCTGATAGGGATATCTACAAGTAGGTGTTCAGAGGATAGGCAAGAGGTGGCTGGAATTGACAAAGGAACCAAGGAAATGGGAGCAAATAACTAAGCAGGGAAAGGAAATAGAATGTGATGAGGCCAAGAAGACCTTTGGACTGCAGGCTAGAGAATGTCTTCCCTACCAGACACTGATAACATATGGGCAATGAAAAAGGGATAGGGGAATCTTAAGTGAAAGACCTGCCATGGTAGAGTTTTTATTTGAATATACAACAGAAACTACTGTTAAAAAGGGATAATTTCAGTTTGTAAGGCATGAAAAATATTGCATAATAACAATAACTATAAGAATCAAACAGAGAGGGTTAGACAAGGTTGAGAAGAGTGATTGGATAAGAATTTACAAAGGAAAGATCCATAGCTCCTAACTATATAACAAAGACTAGAAGGTTTAGGATTATTTCATAGAAATGTTTTCATATCTATTTTTTATACCACAAACAGACTTCAGAGAATTTTTCCTCAGTCAGATAGCAACTGTTGGAGGTGTGATAAAGAGGTAACTGGGAACATATGTTTTTGGAGTTTTATGAGTTGTCAGATTTCAAAGAATCCCTACAGAGCACTCTACCAGAATTGCTGGGTGAGAAAATGGGTGTAACTAAGGGAATGATTCTTTTGAGCTATCTATAGTGCAATAGTATCCTCTTGTTTAGAAGTTCATAGGTTCATAGGTTCATAGGTATGTACTAATCTAATGACCCTGGAGTCATTACAAGCCTAACCCATAGAAGTGCCCTGGCATCTTGCCACCCAACGTTAGCTCCCAGTGCCTCTATCAATTAGAGCTACTGGAGTGATCCTCGAGGTGAACTTTCTATTTCCCGTCCACACATCAAGATTCCTCTTGAAGACGGCCAGTGAGGTGCTCTGCTTGACATGTATGGGAAGTCTATTCCAGAGCATGGGCAGTCTCTGGGTTATGAACTTGTCCCTCCAGCATGTTCTGTTGATTGTGGTAATGAGGTTGAGGTCTCTGGAGCATGTGGGGCAGAGAGACTGGGATTTCTTTAGATGTAACATTTCTAACAGTGCTGGGTCAGACATAGCTTTGTAAGTCAAGCAGAGATCGCCACTTAGTAGATGATAGGAGACACAGAAAAACAGAGAACCATAATGACAACAAGCCCTCCTCAGCCCTCTTCCTTGACCTATCCAAGGCATTTGATATAGTAAATCACCAGCTACTCTTAGACACATTAAAATCACTCTCCATAGATAATCTAGCAATTACCTGGTTTCATTCTTACCTAAGTGACAGACAACAAGCTGTACTATGGAAGAATAACCTATTGTCCCTTTTACCAGTTACCCTTGGAGTCTCACAGGGATCTATATTAGGTCCCCTCCTACTCTCCATATTCATTAATGACCTGTACAAAGTCATCCCTGATGCAACTTGTATTCAGTATGCAGATGACTCAACCCTAATCTGCTCTGCCACCTTCCCCACAGATTTACAATCCTTGTCCTACATCACTTTCAACAAAGTAGAGAACTGGCTCACTGGTCGCCAACTACTATTAAACCCAAATAAAACCAAACTATTACTCTTCTTCCCCACTCACAAGGCCCCCTCACCACCTCTCACTATAATATCTAACAATGGTATCATACTCACATAGGCAAAACTATTAAAACAATTAATAAAAAATTAGGCTCTTTATACAGGATTAAACCATTCCTAACCACATCTGCTAGAACTGTTATTGCCCATACACATAGGTTCATAGGTTCATGCTAGGCTATCTACCCTGGGGCAATTATAAGCCTAGCCCGATTTTGTTTGGCTTACCCACCCCTTGATTTGAGTATACTGTGCCCTTTTTAAGGTTTAGTTTGCTGTGCCTCTAATAGTGACACGGACGTAATCACCGGGACAAACCTACGATCCCCCCATCCACTCATTAAGATTCTTCTTGAAGAGATTCAGTGAGGTGCTCTGCCTAACATGGATTGGAATTCTATTCCAGAGCGAAGGAAGCCTCTATGTTATGAATCTGTCCCTCCAGCAAGTTCTATTTATTTCAGTGCTGAGGTTCAAGTCCCTCGAGCGTGTGGCTCTAAGGGATTTAGATTTATTGAGGTGGAGCATGTCCATTAATTCTGGATTGGACATAGCTTTATATGTCAGGCAAAGATCGCCTCGAAGTAGGCAGTATGCAACTGAGTAGAGCTGGAGTTTTTTAACCGAGCAGCATATGACATCTGGTTGAGTCCCTTGATCCTCTTGGTGAGGTACTTTTGGGGTCTTTCTAATTGCTGCAGGTGTCGGGTAAGGTACATCCCAAAAGGGGCATTGTATTCTATGATGGGCCTGATGAGGGATGAATAAAGGGGCACGATTACCTCTCTTGATCTAGAGGTGAATCCTTTCATGATGAGGTGGGCTATGTAAAAGGTCTTTCTAACCACTTTGGTAATGTGGTTGTCAAAGGAGAGATTGCTATCAACTTGGGTCCCCAGATCCCTAATTTCTTTCTCTGTATTTAATGGGTTACCGCCTATGTGGTAATTTGTGGGCACATTGTTTTTGCCAAAGGGTATGACTATACACTTTTTGGCATTTAGCTTTAGACCATGGCTCTGGCACCAGTTATCCGTTTCTGTGAGACCTTTTTGAAGGATGTTTGTGTCAGCTGGAGAGTTGATTATGGCACCTAGTTTGCAGTCGTCTGTGAACTTGGTGAGCCATAGTCCTCCCACGTTGGCCTGTACCTCAGAAAAGTATATACCGAACAAGAGCGGTCCCAGGACAGAACCTTGTGAGACACCACTTGTGACCGGTTTCGAGTCTGACATGGCTCTCCAGCAACTCTCACTCTGTGGGTTCTGTCTTTGAGCCAGTTTGCGACCCATCTTGTGACATAGGGGTTTATATTTAAGCTGCATAGCTTATCTATGATGCCCGAGTGGGGTATTGTGTCAAATGCCTTTGCTAGGTCCAGATAGGCTGTATGGACTACCTTCCTCTCATCTATGTCTTTGTTGACTGTTTCAAAGAAGTCAACCAGGTTCAAAAGGCAGGATCTGCCCTTGACGAAGCCGAACTGGGTAGGATCTAGTGTCTGTAGGTCCCCAATGTCTTTTTTTCTAAGCTCCATGATGATCCTCTCCATAGCCTTGCAGACTAAGCTAGTCAGGCTTATGGGGCAATAGTTTCCAGGGTCTGTAGAGGCTCCGCCTTTGTGGAGTGGGACCACTGTTGCTGTACGCCATTCTGTGGGCACATATCCTGTAGTGAGGCTGAGATTGTACAGCTGTTTTATTTGAGGGATTAGTTCTTCTTGGAGTTCATGTAGGACGCAACCCAGGACACCATCTGGTCCCATGGAAGTAGTGTTTTTTGCTTTGGAGAGGGCAGCCTTCACCTGAGCATCAGGGATGTTTGGGAGGCAGCCCTCTGTCAGGATAGATACTTGCTCTTTTTTGGGGGGGTGGAGAAGTTTGCACTGAACCTGTCTGCCAGGATATTGGCGATGTCTGTGGGTTCAGTGTATTTTTTGCTGTTTAGAATCAACTCAGAACAAGTCTGGGAGTTGCATCCCAGGTTCCAAACATAACTGAAAAAAGCGTTATGATTGTCTTTAGTGTCCTGAGCAATTTTTCTCTCGAAGCTGGCCTTGGAGGATTTTATGAGGGATCGTAATTTTTTGCTAGTACTGATCAGAGATGCCTTCCCTATTAGGGATTTTGCTCTCTATCATGTAGTATCTTCCTCCTTCTGTTGTACAGTTTATTTATGGCTGGGGTCCACCAGACTGGATGCCTGCCTTTGGATGTTTGGGTTTTGGTTTTGTTTGGGATAGCATGATCCATGCATTCCAGGAGATGTCCGTATAATGCTTTTATACAGGATTCTGCAGTTTGGGCCATAGTTTCCACTGGCCCTGGGGCCTTGAAGGATTCCACTTCGGTTTTGAGAAGTGAGAAGTTAGCTTTTGAGAAGTTTTTCACTGTGGTTTTCTGGACTGGGGGTGGGGTCGGGATGTGGACATCCAGTGAAATTAATTTATGGTCTGATCTTACCAATGAGGGATATACTTCAGGTGTGGAGCATAGAGTCCCCATGTTGGTAATGATCAGGTCTAGTATGTTATCCCCTCTTGTGGGAGTGGTGACTAGTTGTTCCATAGCATTTGATTTTATAATTTCCAGGAACCTTTGGGCTAAGGTGCTGGGGCTTGAGTAGTGCTCCCAGTCTATGTTTGGGTAGTTGAAGTCGCCCAATATAATGGTGTTCGCAGAGATCTTCATGTTCTCCAATGTTTTCAGGAAAGCCAAGTGGGATTCCTGTCTTTGAGAGGGTGGTCTGTAGGATGCTATAAACTGAAAAGCAGTCTTGCCCACTGTTAGTTGCACATGGATGGTCTCCGATACTTCATGCAATGCCACTAACCTGGAGGTGTGGATATCCTTGATAAATATGGAAACTCCCCCTCCTTTTGTGGTTCAGTCCAGGTTTTGGGGCCGAAAAGCATGATATGAGGTATAACCTGGTAGTGCTGGGGTGCTCTCTGGAGCCTTGAACCAGGTTTCTGTCACTGCATAGATATCGATGTTCTCCATACTGAGGAGAGCTTCGAGTGCGTGCATCTTGAGGTTAAGACTTCTGGCGTTTAGCAGCATTACCCTTAGTTTCTTGTTTCTTGTGCTGTCTATGGAGGTGGGTTTGACTTTAGAGCCTTGCCTAAAAAAGGCACTATGGGGGTGGCAACAGCCTTTGCCAATATCTGAAAGCCCAGTGGTGACGGGTGCAAGCCATCCCTAGCAAAGCAACGTGGCTTGTCGAGCATGTCATCCCAGGCTGACAGACACTGGATCCCCTTTGAATGACACCAAAATTTTAGCCAATTGTTAAAATCGATCATTTTGTCTTTGTACTGTGGCATCATTCTGGGTGAGGGTAAGATGCTGCTCAAGGTCAGGGTCATACCGGCCTGGGCTACATGATCAGAGAGCTCCTCTATGTCTCTTTTCATGTAGTCCAGGGAGGTACATCTCAGGTCATTCACACCAGCATGTACAATGACTGAGTCATATTTGTATTTGATTTGGAGTGACCTGAGTGCTTGCGTTATGTGCCGGATCCTAGCGCCCAACAGGCAGCTCACTGTGACCTTCTCTTTATTCAGCCTGGTGAGCGGGACGTCAGTGTGTCTGACAACAGAGTCACCTATTACAAGAATATCAGGTGTGTTATTCAGCCTTAAGGGCTGTGGCTGCTTGGCACACTGACTTTGTGGGCTATGTGTTGTGCGTGTTTTGTTTTGGGGTAGCGTTTGCTTGGATGTCTGCTTTGGAGGTCTCTGTTGCTTAGGTAGATTTTTATTTAGAGCCTCCGAGTATGTTTTTGTGTATTTATGTGTTTGGTTCGCTGATGTGGTGGGACTATGTGATACTGGAATTGTGTTGTGTGAGGTTACCTTCTCCTCCTGACTGGTTTCACCAGTTTTGAGATGAGAGAGCTCAGCCTCCAGTTTGGCTATATGGTTGCATCTCTCACATATATTTGAACCTGTTTGGAGGAGGAGAGGGTTGTCCGTGTACATGAGACAGTTGTAACATTGCCTCAAAATTCTCAGATTCACCAGCTGGACTGGAGAGGAAACCATTGACTGACCTTTGGACATGCTAGAGTAATATAGGGAAGCTGAATTAAAATGGACCAATAGGGGACAAGGTAATCGTAGAGAGTATAAGAGTAAGTAGTGCTTATGGTTTAATAGTGCTAACTTGTAAGATTACTTATTTGGACCAGTGAAGGGCCTTAGAATGAGAATATGGTGTTTAAATTGAGAGATAGAGCAGTTCTAAGGGAAAAAGTGAAGAACAGACTTTGTGGAGCCAGGAATAGTTTAAAATTCTGTGTATCACCCACCTACTGGAAAGATTTAAAGTTAACACTACACCATGTATGATAACCATCTTAATATATGTGTTTTCCTTTCTCAGATGAAATCTTTAACTATTTCTTTCTCACATACTTGCTTCCAATCTTTGCTGTGTGTATGTGAGGAAAAACATGTAGCTGTGTGTACATATCATTAAACAAATCTCAGTTTTGTGATAACTCACTGTAATAATTTCACTGTATTTACACTTGTTTTTGTACATTTGGAGCTTTTCTCCATGGGCCTCTGCTGAAAATGGACCTGTATCCAGTTGGACTTTCCTGGTTAACAAATGTAAAATAAATAAATAAATAAATAAATAAATAAATAAATAAATACAAATAAAATAGCTGGTGTTTTTTTGAGTCTGTCCATGTAGGACATGTGTTTAAGGCCTAGGATCCTCTTCATGAGGTACTTTTGTGGCCATTCCAGCTGTTGCATGTGTCTAATGAGGTACATGCCAAATAGGGCATTATTCTCAATTATTGGCTTAATGAGGGAAGAGTAGAGAGAGATGATGACCTCTTTCTTCCTGGATGCAAACCCATGGTAATGAGATGTGCCACATAGAAGGACTTTCTGACCACATTGGCAATGTGGTGGTCGAAGGAGAGGTTGCTGTCAAACCGTGCCCCCAGATCTTTTATAAAGCCTTCAGCATTCAGTGGGGTCTCATTGATGTGGTAATTAGTGGGAACTGAGTTTTTCCAAAAGGGGATGAAGACGTATTTTTTGGGATTAAACTTAAGGCCATAGCTTTGACACCAGTCATTGGTCTCAGTAAGGCCTTTCTGTATAATGTATACATCACTTGGGGACTTAATGGCTCCCAGCTTGCAGTTGTCTGCGAACTTGGTCAGCCAGAGTCACTCTGTGTTGGCCTTGACTTCTGACAAGTAGATGCCAAACAAGAGAAAACACAGCACCATTCCCTGTGGGACTCCACTCATGACTGGTCAGTAGTCTGACTTGGAGTCCACTACTTTCACACTGTGGGTTCTATCTGTGAGGCAATTTGCAACCCACTAAGTGATATAGGGGCTGATGCCTAGTTTGGTGAGTTTATCAATAATTCCTGAGTAGGGAATGGTATCAAAGGCCCATGCCAGATCAAGGTAGGCTGTATGAACTGCCTTGCCCTCATCCACAGCTCTGGAGACTGACTCAACCAATCTCAGCCACACACCAATGCACTTTGCCATGGAACATGAAATGAGAATGATGAAGATCAGTGCCTTCAAATCATTGTCTACTGATCTCAAAATGATCCTTCTAAACCTCTGAATAAATTAAGCAACTGTAAGCGCATGCCCCATTTTTCACCATACCAAGCTTACATTGACTTGGTTCTGATTCCTAATTGAATGGACCCTGACGCAAATCTGTGGGAATATTAATTATGCTAACATTTTCATAACACATTACACCAAGTACAGCACATGATTTTACTTACTAATATTCAATGGTTTTGAGAGCCTCAGCCCCCTAAGTAGCTTATGGCCAAACTGTGGAGAGGTTTTAATAAGTGAAAGAAAACAAAACCCTCTTATCTAACATAATTACTCCATGATTTCTTCATCCCAAAATGCTCATGATGGATAGATATAAGCAAGCTACGAAAAGACACTTTTATTCAGGGAAGCAAATGTATTTATTACATCATATTCACACTGGGATCAAGTTCAAAATGAAAAAGCTATGACTGAAACTGCATTCCAAAAACAGTCAAGAAACAGAGAAGCTGATGTGGGAAAGATGGAGGTTGCAACCAAAGTTGACTTAATCATCCTGGCAGTTAGAGGGTATTTCAGTGCACTGCAGCTCTCACATGTAGTGGAGGTAAGTGTCAATGACAGGATGAGAATGACAACCAACCAAACAGCATAAATGCTGTAGCAGCAATTGTTGCATGTGTGCATGTTTGAAAGGCAAAGCAGTCAGCATTATAAGGTTTCCACTCATTCAGGCTGCAATGAAAGAGATCATACTCTATGGGGGGGGGGGTAATTAAACACTAATGGGCACATGACTGATGACCCCTTCCACTATTACTTCCCACTCTCATCCAATGCACCAGTAGAGGTATGATGGGGAATGAATGGGCAGATGCAGAGAAGAAGCTTGGCTATCATTAAGCACTAGGACAAAGTTCTACTAGAAAAAGAGACAGTGCATCTGCAACATGTGCTGATAAGAATAACTATGACTCTAACAACAATATACAAAATCAGCTCCATGGCACAGAAGGATACCTCATTAACTATCATGCAGGAGACCTGCATTCAGCTAGCAGAGCTGGTCCCTAATTAGTCTGCTGGTGTGTTAGAATAAGCAGACTTTTTATAAGCTCTTAAATCAGAATTACAAAGCAGAATGCCACCTACCACTGACTCATTGCAAGACATGTCAACATTCAATAACAGAGAAACAGTATTTTCACTTGTTTTTACTTAATGAATCATTGACATTAAATCTGTAACCTTGGATAACTTCATTACAGGACTTGCTTCAGCCTATACATTGAAAGTCATTTTTTCCACAACTGCAAAACAAGTCTCATATGTTTGATTATCTAATCTGGCTGTGTTTGGTACGAACCTGCACTAAACAGATAATGCTTAAATGCAATTCATTTTTGCTAACTATATAAATTCTATAACTGTATGCAACCAAAGAAATGGAGGTTATATGTAAGCTAAGATGTGCCAACTCTGAAAGTAATTCTTTACAGTATTTTCATTACAACAGTTTCTAAAAGTGGCTTCTACATCAAAGTAGACATTGCCATACCCTCTAATTTTGCATTATTCCTTTTTTCTTGCACCTTACTCTGCACTTCTGCGAAGTTGAGACATTATCTTAAATAATGTCTGTGTACTGAAAGGATGCTTCTAAGTTAGTATTTATGTTTATAGGTTAGTACTAAGCTAACTGCCTTTCCGCTGTGGTGGTGCTGCGGTAGCGTTGTCTCCTCACAGTAAGACAATGTCCAGTTCGATTCTCAGCTAGAGCGTCATCTGTGTGGAGACATGCGCGAATGGGCGTGCCTTTGTTGAAGGTTGTGCATCAGGGCTGGTAACTCAGCATGTAAAAATCAACTACCAATCATTAGCGGACTGGAGTTGCGCTGTGATGACCCCTAACCGGGAAAAGCCGAAAGACACAAACTAGGCTAACTGCTATTGGGAGGCCATTATAAGCCTAGCCAATTAAACCTTGTGAGACTCAAACCCTGAACATTGTGTTGGCAAGGCAAACACCTTAACCATTAGGCCACCCTCCCAACAGTGAAAATGTAATATTCTCTTAGACTAGTTATAGAGAACTGAGAAAAATAACCAGGGTTTAGGACTAAAGATGCTGAACGTTATGCATCTAAATATAGAAAAGATAACATACTTTGACATGTCTTTCCTGGAAATCAGATGTGTCCACTAATAACTGTTATCCAGATGGTATGTGTTTACTCATTTTCTAGAAATATTATTTTAAGGTTTTCTTTTTCCTTTCTTCTTTTGTTCTTCTTAGCATCAAACTAAAAAAATGGATTTTTAACTAAAAGCTACTCTATAATCTCTGTAGTTTGTTTATTTACTTTCAAATTCATTTAAGTGCCTATACTAGATGTACACTGACAGGAACATCATCAGTCTTCTAAATGCAGTTTGTTTCTTTTTATGTTGTTTATAGATGATGAGTTTTATATATATATATATATATATATATATATATATATATATATATATATATATACATGCAAATAATACTTTGCATAAAAACCCATTTCTTATCAAATCATATAAGCAGAATTAACACACATTATAGGATTGTAGCTCTTAAGTTGCTGTGTCATGATGCATTGTTAATGTTTACATTTGAAGTATTAGCAGTCTGACTGTCTTGGAATATTGATAATCAATCCAGCTGTGAGCAAATTATGGCGTGGAAGATTAAGAATCAGTTTCCAAGGCACTTGAGTAATATAGCATATGTGAAATGTGATACAGAAACAGATGCTACAGACTTCATATTGCAGATTATATAAATGTTTTTGATTTCATGCAAATGGACAGCAGATTATCCCAAACCACTGGAACTGCCTCGATCACAGTAGCCCTGATCATAGGATAACAGTTGTACACATGATCTCATGCATTAGCACAAAATGACACATTACAAGTACCAGGGAAAGGGCAATACACATCAGTAACAAATACATGTGTGCCGATATCATCATTAGACTATTTTAAGCAAAGGAGACTGGAAGCATTAAATTAAAGGTTCCAAATGTAAGTACCTATATGCGGTCAGCACTACCCCATGCTTATCCATAATATCATACAGGATAGGAGAAAGAGAATAGACTTTTTTGTGCAACAAATGCGCTTCTGACATTGATAAACATTTGTGTGCATGGTTCCTATGTCTACTCCTTTTGAAATTGCCAGCAATGGATTAGGATCATGTCATTCAAAAGCATAATATGTAAATTACAGTACTTGCATTTACAAAGTGCCTTAAATGTTCACTGTTGCATGCTAATAGATTACAAACACCAATTTACATGCAGTAAAGAGCTCCCAGTTCAGAAACAATGAAATAATGTGCCAAAACAGGTATCCTCGGCTTGCGATAATAGCATTTAATGTTCACAACAAAGAGACAATGTATTTTTTTTAAATCATCTGGCATAAGTAAAGGGCTATACTACAGTTGCAAGATATGGAGTCAGCTGAAAGAAGAAAAATGCCCATTTACTACCGTGCTGTCTATACACATATATCCCAGAAATTCATTGGGTAGGCTTTTATTAATATAGGCGCTGAAACCATAGAGCGAGGGGGTATGAGCGTCCTCTCACTTTTACAGCTGTAGGTTGACTTCACTCTGCGGAGCAAGTTTTTTCCCTTTAAGGAGGACCTTGCATGCCTTGCAAGCATGCACACAAATGCGGATGTAAATACATTCCGCACTCGCGCGTGGAGTTTAAGCCGGCAGTTCAGTTAAGAGAGAAGAAAATGTGTGTTTAAGCTTGCGGCCGTTTGGTTGAGAAAGAAGGTAAGTGTGCGTCCGTGTGTGCGTGCGTGCGTGTGTGCGTGTGTTTCTTGTTAGTGGGACTTTTAGGGAAAAGGTATGTAGTAACGTAATGTGTAAAGTTTAGCTTGGTGAAAGGAAAGGATTTGATGATACTTGTGTACGTGTGTTGGTAGGTTTCCATTCATGAATTAACATGCCTGCAAAATTGTCAAGAGATATGCTAGATTCTTTTTTGCTGGATTTGGAGACATGATGCCGTAGTAATTTATTTCAATTTTACAGATTTTCCTTAGATTGAAATAATAAGAGTAATTTTCCTCAGTGGGATTCATTTTCCATTTTATTCCATTCTAAATGTATTTATTTCATAACCTGCTTAATATTCTTCATAGTTTGTACACTATATAAAACTAGTGCAACCCTTGCGCACTAGGATAGAGGTCCTTGAGGAGTTTGGAAGCAAACTCAACAAACACATTAGAGAACTGGAATGAATATCCTTACTTATAAAACTATATAGAGTATCCCCTGCCTTGCTCTGCTGTTAATATATGCATATATGTTCATGATGTATTTCTGCAGATCAGTTTTAAATCATATAGAGGTGCTTGCTTCATCTGTTATACTTTTAGATATACAGTTGTGAATGCGGGGATTTTTACATAGAATACATTCCTTAAGGATTGTAATTTCCTTAGGAGTTAGCAGACTCTGGCTTGTGTTATGAATGCTTAATAAGTTTGTGGACTGAAAAGAAATTTGCACTCAGACCACTTGGAATATTTGAATTTTCTTTAGGAAAACAAATTTGAATAACAATGCTTCTGAAACTCAATAGTATATTTTTCTGGTAACAGAGACAATGAAAGCTGACTTAGCCATACATAGAATTGCTTACCTTATGGTTACAGTAACAATGTTCTTCCTAAAACGATCATGACCCCCATGTATGTATTTTAGATTATCCATGGTGGTGTCAAGCCATGCTTTAGATATGACAATATCATGTTGGCAAGCATTATCCATATCTTCTGTTATCTGTGTATGCAGTAAGGTGCAAACAAGTGTTTATGGAACAAATATTACTTCACACCAGGGATGTTGAGAGATATTTGCTCAAAAATGTGAGCATTTGCAGCCCATGAAGGTGCAATAATATCTGTACCTTGCTCATTACCAAGTGCGCAATTGCATTTATAAAATGGGCATCTATTTTAAATGCATATCTGTATATATGAGGAGAATAATATGCTACATAGTATATTTAATGCATAATATTTCATTTTCCCATGCAACTAACTGATTGTTATACAGGGGTATTATTTGCTAACTGTCTGGAATTTTGGGATGAAATTATTTAAGGTAACCTCTGTCAAAATATTGTTTATTACTGTATACTTCTATCCATTTGTAAATGTGAACTGGCCTTATTGTATAGTCGTTCTTAGTTTCTATATAATTTTACTGTTTTGTCTTACCTTTTGTGCTATTTTTGAAGATATTTGTATTACAGAGTCTTCTTGCATTCCAGAGCTAAGTTAGAAGGAAGAAAATATATAATGATATGTTGTAACTAATGCTGAGATTTTGGAAGCTTTGAGGGAAAAGGGATTTATGACTGAATATGATTAACTTTCTACTGTGCAGAGAATACATTTGATGCATAAAGAACTAGCAACATAATTGGTCAGTTTTCCATGACAGGATGCATTGTTGAGTTTCCAGTCAGTTTGGTAGACTCTATGCAAAAAAATGACATTTTACTAAGATGTGTGCATATAAAATAAAAATATATAAATGTGTTGGTGTGTTTTTCATGGGAAAAATGAAGATTAACTGTTTATGGGACTCATGAACACATTTGATAAACTGAAGTTAGAAAATGCAGCTTAAGGTCTAGTAAATCAAAGCTCCAGTTGTAAGCAATATGGAACGCTAGACATAAATCACTTTGCAAGATTTTTAAGACACAGAGTTCAGGAGTAGCATTAAAAGTTTTTGTTGGTGGCCGAGGGCTGATATTTTTTAACTGTATGATATGTTTGTATTAGTGATATACTAAAAGTGACATTATATTTTATAACTGGTGTGATCAGGCACAGTAAACAGGAATAACTCTTTTGACCTGAAAGAGATACAGTTAGGTATTAACTGACATAGATGGAATGATTTCCTGACTACTTCTGCTATGTGGTGGTAAAAGGAAGTTGTCTACAAAGGGATCAGAATCTCTCTCAACCATATCATTATATAGTAGAGTGTCATCTATATTCTAAGCTGTTGCTAAAATTTGTTTGTGAAATATAATAATCCTGCACTAATACACTACTGATTTATATGGTTTAGTCCTTGATGTGGTAACCTACTGTTAGATGCTGAGTATAGTGCCAGCATCCAGCTTGCAGTGGTCATCAGATTTAGTTATAGCAGTACCTGCAACTTTAGCTTTGTGGACTGGGAAGGCTGGAAAGACAGCTGTCCCACTATCCCTTTCTAGCCTAACATATGTTGATTCTGCATGCCTGACAATGGGTCATCAATTAGTTGTTGCTTTAACTCTGATGAAACAACTAAAAGAACTGCCAAAAAAGAAATTACAGTCTGATCAGAGAATATTATGCTGTTATACTTTGGTATAGGGCACAAATTCAGTATAAATAACAATAGTGTTAGGGTTGAAGAGGCAGTATAAATTAAAGTTACTAAGATCTAAGAGTAGTACACAACTATAGTTTGGTACAGTGGGCAGTTACAGAAGTAAGAGAGCAGTTTGCAAATTCCATATAATAACAATAGTATGAAGACTGGACAGGTAATCAAACAAATGTGTACTGTAGAAGAGTAAATACAAATACCACTAATAGCATTAGCAGAGTTTGATGCAGTTGTCATAGCATCGAGCCTTGAATTCCTACATCTGAATGGTGAGAGGTTAGTTTGGCTACCACAAAACATACCACTTCAAAGTATCAGTAGCCTTAGATAATATATAACAATTGCATCTAGAATGCCACAAAATGCAAACTTCAAAGAGTTAATAGGCTTGGATGCCTCAAAACAACGGCATCTTAGATTTATTAAACCCAATTACCATATGTTTGGATGCTTAAAATGTCCTTCAAGTGATCCTGTGTTGAAAGAGTAAATATTTTTTAAAAAATTGCCTTTTTTAGATCACTAAGTGTCCCTCTCACCCTCCACCTCCCCAGCCTTCAACAGTTTCCGGCACCTCTGATTATGTTTCACCTTCATAGCTATCCGAAACAGGATCTTCCAGGTATAGAAACAACAATGAAAGCAGACAGCCTAATATGCGTTATAGTTAGCTCCTTCATCATGAGCTATAACATAAGTTGTTGAATGATATTACTACTGAGATATAGTATTGGTGCCTTCAAAAATAACAAACCCAGTCAAGAAAAGCAAATAAATAAATAAGTAAGCAAACAAACAAATAAGTAAATAACATATTGATAGCAAAAATCCCACAACTCTGTTTTTGTTATATGCAAGTAACCAGCCAGATATTAAAACTCCAGTCTATTCCATTACAGACTTGAAAGGTAAAACCGCAAATATGATGATAGATAGGTCTGCCAAAGCCAACATGAAACTAAAGGCAAGGAAGCAATGATAGATTTCTGCAACATTTTGCAAAAGTGAGGCTAACACTTATGTGTAGTCTGTGTTGCAAAACAGGATATAGGCCCTGGGATTCAGCAAACCTCTGTGCAAGACTAGCTTATTATTGCATGGAAGGGACTGTTCCCATGCAGTACAGCAGTGTGCAATGCATATGTATGAAGGTGCGCTGCCATGCTCTTAAACATACATGGTTCTGTGTACGAGCACAGGGGGTGTGTCTGACTGAGAGCAGTGCTCTAACAATATACATGCCCTGTGCACTAGATAATTGCCATACAGAAATGTAATGGTGGCGAGAGTGTCTGCGGCATACCTCTCAACCTTTTAGAGTAAGAAATCTGGAGAAAGCCATGAAAAAACATACTCATACAGATGGAGAAAGTTGATCGAATAACAGGTTATGCATTAGCATGAATTTGCTGAAGTCTATGAAGTCTAAAACTGAAATGTCTGTCAGTATGTTCTAACTGAAATCTTTAATGCTCTGCCCCTAATCTGCCAGAAAGTCACAAATGTATGAAGATGGAACAAAAATATAAGGCAAAAATCTGGACATTTAAGTTTAATGTTTTAATTTTTTTTTTTAGTCCAGAATAATGTTTAAGCTTAGCTGTGTGGGTTTGCCCATTGGACACCTATGCATAGCAGTGTTTAAACTTTGAAAGAAGTTAATTAGAACTATACACAATAAAAGTTGTGAAACTGGAATAGCATAGTGGTTAGAGCGTTTACTTAGCATATAGCCAGGCATGGTTTGATCCCCACAGCAGTCCAATAAAACACAAGAAAAATGTATTTTTCATAAGTAGGTAGTGAATATTATTATGTATATGCTAACCAGGGTAGCAGCCCTAAACGTGAGGTGTCAATGAAATTTAAAGTTTAAGCAAAATTTAGCATAGCTAAGCAGATGTAAGCAGGGCTAAGCATCTACTCCTTTTAAGCAATAGTTATCTTAACTTACCAGGTTTTCCCAGTGCTTAGCTTAGCTCAGCAGTTTCAAAATTGTCCAATCACGGTAAAGGGCAGGAAATTGGCTCTATTTAAATCATGCAGGTGGGAATACAGCTCATAACCAGTTGTAGCTCCTCACTGTAGGCACCATGGCAGGTATCAGTGAAGTTGTGCGCTTTCAAGCGCAACGCTGGGGCATCTAGGAGTCCAGGGGCATGGTTGGTCTCCTCATTAAAGACCATGAAGGGCAACTGCTGCAGGACAAGTACCAGGGCTCCCAATACAAAGTGGAGGCCAGGGACCAACTTGCCCGAGATCTCACCACTGACAACCCTTGGACTGGTGAGCAGGTCTGGCACCACTTTGCCGACTTGAAGCAGAGGAAGAGGGACCTTTTGGACCATTGTGTCCAAGAAGCCTGGGGAGAATGCTCCAGCCATAAGTATTAATCGAAATAAGTGTTCTCCAATGTACAGCCTGTGTATGTGATGGATGGGTATGCATAAATGTTTTTCTTATCTCCTGTACAGCTGCAGATGAGAAGGTTGTGAAATTGGAAGCCCACACCAGCAGGCTGTAAAGGCTGTGTCGTGAGACTGGTGAGTAACAATCTAGCTGGTATTATGTAGGGCAAATAAATAGAACTTAGTAGAATGTCACCCTGCAGTATTTAAAAATGGGTATGGGTTTTACTTACTGAAGAAGCCATTAGAAGAGTAATAGTGAAATACATGTCATATATATCAATAAAAGTGTAATTACCTGTCAATAAAAGTGAAAACCCCAGACTGGTTGTGTTTACTCTGGTATTGTATGACTGGAAAGTTTCATGCACCAAGATTTGATATCAGAATAGTAATGTTGTGTTAACCACTGTTTTCCACACTGTGCTATGTTAAAAGCTATGTATAGGAATGTATATAAAAGAATGTTGTAATCACAAGGTCAGATTGTACAGCCAAGACAGAATTAGAAAAAAAACATTCAAGGAAGTGACAGCAGTTTCTCAGTAGCTTGCTCTGATGAAACACCAACATGTTGTATTTTTAACAGAAACAGCCATGGTATGAATCTTGGGAGAGGTAGTAAGCTGCATGCATAATTTCAAGCAGCATTTTTTTGAATATGTGTAGAAATAGTCAGGTAGTGCCAACATAAATTCCCTTTACTGATCTTTCAGGTGAAAGAAGGTATAAAGTGGCTATAAGAAGCCAGTAGTAATACCCTGTCCAACACCCACAGTCCAACCCCAAGGCTGCAAATGACAGCAAGATAAGTACGTTCACCAAGTGGTCTCCCCCAAGAAATGTTCAAAAGTGTCATGCTGTCACAGCTACTGGTCCCTGCTACCAAGAACCAGGGTGACACGATAGAAATCAAGGCAGAGTATGGCAGTAGCACACACACACACACACACACACACACACACACACACACACACACACACACACACACACACACACACACACACACACACACACACACACACACACACACACACACAGATATGAGTGCACATATGTAACCCTGACTATGTGAATATGGGTAGAAACAGTCATGTAGTATTAACAAATAATCACTCCACAGGTCAACCAGGTAACAGAAAACTTAAAGTAGCTGTAAGAAGGCTGTAATTATACTGTGTGCAAACATACCACTGCCCAACCCAAGGCTATAGTTATTTTAATAATGCCTGTAGAGTAGTGAGTAGAGCAAGGATCAATAAAGCTGTGACCACTGCAAGAATCTACATTTGTTAACTTGTTAACTGACATCTCTCTTCTCCCACCTTATCTTCACCAATAACCTAAACACATAAATGAATGGGTATGTTTTCCACCAAACCTGCTGTTGGGACATGTGTCCTGTTGTTCTACAAATGTTGAAATGTATTCCAATTAATGCTGCCTGTTCAAATACTATCATTGGTTGTCTGTTGCTATAAATGTAACATGCATGCTGGTGTAGTGCCCAATGTGGTTCCATATATGCATGTGTTCTGTTTGCTATGCAAATGTTCCAAATCTGTTGTTTTGCATTAATGGGAATACTCATGCATGTTGTTATAACTAATCCTGGAACCATTACTAACCAACATCTGTTCTAAAACTGCAACACCATAGCACAACAGTGAAGGCCGATCCCAGTGGATCCACCTTTCCCTCCTCATTTGGCCATGACACTGGGTGCCAGCACATCTGGGACCCACCCCAGGACCTCCTCATCTGCTGGTCCTGCATGACCTTCAGGTGGAATTGTTTCAGGGGATGGGGCTCATCCCCCCAGGCATGGGCAAGAACAGGATCCTGTCACCCTAAGCCAGATCTGGGGTTTGGTGCATAGCGAGCTCCACAAGGAATTGGGAGATCTGCTATGTCAGCTTGAGGCACACATGACGCAATTAGTGGGTCAACCTGCCCCTCCTGCTCAGCCCCCAGCACAGCCACCTATGGGGCTGTGAAGGTGCAATGATGATTGCCTATGGGTGGGGACCTCAGTCCCACTTTATCCATTTGGGGGGGTCATGGGCTTCCAATTATAAAACTCCCCTCTCTGTCCATGGTGTTTACCCTCACATGTGTCATGTACCACCCCTGTATGCAGTCTTGTCTGTCTTCCTACCCAACCTACCTCCACAAATATACATACTATCCTTCCCCAACATCCCACTCTCACCTTAAAAAAAGGGCAAACTGTTCCCAAACAAAAAAAATGTTGTCCCATACACAGCTAACCATTTCACACACATGTCCACTGGACACATGCAATCCTGTCTAATTGGATTCACAACACATTATTGTTGCCATCACCCCTCCCTCTCATGGGTTTGAGTGTCCAAATTTACCTCCAAATTCAGTATATATGCACAGCTTTTGCTGTAGAAGAAAAGGACAACTATGGACCTTCCCTACACCCATCCTGCACAACCCTACCTATCTTTTATATTGTTTTACCCTCTTTGTGCCCCTTTTTTATCACCACATTCACACTCCTATCACCCCTTTCTTCTTTTCTTTTAAAGAAATTAGCACGGGGTAAGAGAGAGTAAGCAGTAGTAAGTGGGACTAAGCATGTTTGCATGGTGCTAAGCAATACCTACACAGATTAAGTATTTTTACAGCTCACTGTCAGTAAGCATATTTAACTAGAAGTTAGTATTGCTTACCACTGGACAAACCTGTGCAAACCCACTTACAATTGCTTTAAAGTGCCTTAATCCCTCTGTATCCAACAGCCCTTGTTCTGTCCAGCAATAAAATAATCAGCCCTTGCAAGTCTTGAACCCAGGACCCTACACACCCATAGCAATTTAACACTGAGCCATGTAAGCTGTATATACGTCTGATGTTTTTCAAACATATCATGCAGCATACTCATTCAACAGTAGGGAAAATTAATATATATATATATATATATATATATATATATATATATATATATATATATATATATATATATATATGTATGTATATATATAGTGCATTCGGACATCAGATCCACACTCTGAACCTCTTACTGCAACAAATCTCACCAAAGGCTGTCTAAATGGACATGAAAGAGCCCATACTGGGGACCTTGGTTAATTATTGCCCTTATCCCTTCATCTCCAGCAGAACTGTTCTCTGCCAAGTCTTGGTACCAGAGCCTTGTAAAGTATGATCAAAGCAATGTACCATTACACCATCTGAGCCCTACAAAATACTGATGACATTCCAAATATATCAGTTAATACAGTCATCCAACAATAGGGAAAGCAGTCTGTAGAATCAGTCAGCTACTCTATATATACATGTATATATGTATGGAGATGCATATATGTGGACAAATCTATACATACTACATACATACATATATATTTATATATATATATATATATATATATATATATATATATATACAGGTGTATATATATATATATATATATATATATATATATATATATATATATATATATCTATATATATATATATATACATATATATATATATATATATATATATATATGTATATATATATCAAAATAATATATATATATATATATATATATATATATATAGAGAGAGAGAGAGAGAGATACAACCACATTTATATCCACATATATGCATATATACATATATACAGAAAGGTGAATAAATACATATGTATGTATATATATAAATATATATATATATACATAAATATATATATATATATATATATATATATATATATATATATATATATATATATATATATATATATATATATATATATATATATATATATATATATATATATATATATATATATATATATGTATATATATATATGTGTGTATATGTGTACATAAATATACAGAAATATATGACAGCTACAAAGACATGCAATCAGAGGGTCATGCTGCTGCACACCAGAATTCTAAATCTGAAAATGAACTCACTCGAAGTATTCCATAAAATGGGGAACAATGACATATGTGCTGTAACAGAGACCTGGTTAAAGCCAGCAGGAAGCACCCCTGCAGTACCAGCCTATAAAAGATTCCATAACCTTTGTCTGCAGAACCTAGACTGAGGCTCCAAAGGTGGTGATATTTTCATATTCATTAAGGATGCACACACCTCCAGAGTGGTAGACCAGCATTATGCATTACAAATCCTGCAGGTGTAGCTAACATTCAGTAAGACAGTGGTTCAAGTTGTAGTCTGCTATAGGTCCCCAAACATGTCCCAAGATTCACACTCCATGTCCATAAACACACTGGAGAATATTAGTGCCCAAACTAACACTGTCATACTGGTTGACTTCAACTACCCCACCATTAACTGGGAAAGCTGCCCATGTACCGATGTGCATGCCCATCGTATTGACCTGGTCCTTGCTAACGTGGGTGACTGTTTCTCTACAACAATAGTCTACTCTTCCCATGTTATATCTGAACACAAATGAATCACATTTGTTAATCCACAGCCCTCACACTCCTCTGCACAGGTAAACACCATGAAAAGCCTTTCCAAAGCTAAGCATGGCCTCATACAAACAGAGGTAGCTAACCGCATGGCAGCCATGCAAATGGAGACTAGTTGCATGACAGCTGAATCAAGCAACAATGCACTATGAACACATACACAAATGCATGTAAACCACCATACCCAATACAACCAGGACCATCACATCCAAAAAAGGACGCTGATCTGGTGGTCCCCTGCTATAAAAAAATGTACAACAGAAGGAGGGAACAGGTATGAAATAAGGTGAAGTCCAAAGACTGGAAATAAACCCTTATCAGCCTCAATTAAAAGTTGAGATCCCTCATCCAATACTACAAAGTTAGCTATGGGAACAGAATTGGAGCACGTAGTAAAGACAACCACAAGGCCTCATATAGTTATGTAAAGAATCTCCATGGCAAAAAGATTTGTTCTGAGCTACTACACAATGCTACCTTCCAGAATGAGGCAACAAATAATGCCAATATACTGGCTGGCATTTTGAGTGCAAAATTTACCTCTCACCCCCCCAAAGAACCAACCACAATACCACTACACTGCCAGGCACCTAGTATTACTACAGCACAGGTTAAAACACCACTGTCCAATACCAAGAATACAGCTTCTATGAGACCTGACAATATCCCTGGTTGTGTTCCACATGACCTACAGAGTGGCCTGGCACTTTGCCTGTGTGCCCTGTTCAAGCACAGCATCATCTCAGGCTTTGTCCCTACTGAATTGTGCACTGCTACAGTCACCCATCTGCACAAATGAGGTGTGACTACAGACTCTGGGAAATACTGCCCCAACTG
The DNA here is from genome assembly GCF_019279795.1 of Protopterus annectens. Taxonomy (NCBI): domain Eukaryota; kingdom Metazoa; phylum Chordata; order Ceratodontiformes; family Protopteridae; genus Protopterus; species Protopterus annectens. The sequence continues at coordinate 203,255,682 of NC_056730.1, forward strand.
CCTGGCAAGTCTGTTATGTGAAGTGATGGAAGGCATCATCATGCACCTAATAAATAGGGATATGGGAATCTGCAGACTCAGGATCCCACACAGTTCTCTTTTATGAAGGGTAGGTCATGTGTGCTCATTCAACCTGGTCATCTTCTTGGCGTCAGTCACCTGATGAAGGATGAAGGCAAGGTGACACATACAGCCCACCTTGATCTGGCCAAAGCCTTTGATAGCATTCCCCACTCACTAAGCTAGGGATCAACCCCTATACCACTAGGTGGGAACAGAGGCACAAACACAGGGTTAGATTGGACATACTGTTGTCATACATTGAGACAGTTGCAACATCCTTTATGCGGAATATGACATTGATAATGCCAATAGATGTGACTATGTACTGACTGCATTCCACAGAGTCCACAACTGAGTTACCAAGGACACCAACTGTCTGGGGAACAGACAAAACATAGCAGGCAGACAAGTGTCCAGTCTGTGGATAGTGTGCCAGTGTAGAAGTAT